>NW_010399346.1:81405-87700 GCF_000710305.1 Buceros rhinoceros silvestris | reverse complement strand
GGGGGGTGAGTGGGTGGAAAAAAGGTTGGGCTGAAATCTTTACGTTAAACTATGGCTATTGAATAGGAAATTTTGAAATAGGCCTGTTCTTCTCTTCATGTCAGAAGTTCCATCCTTTTTTTAGCTGTGAGATATCATGGGCATGTAAACAAGGCTTTTCTTCTTTTAGCATTGAGACACGCAAAAATTAATAGCTTCAACAAGCTAACATTGAGTCCAAACTCGATCTTTGCAAAGATAGAGCATAAAGATAGCGAGCTGCACTGGTCTTAGTCTTGTAGTTCATTCCAGGGTTTCTGTTTTCCTCCAGAGCAATCACTTTTACATCACATAGCAGATAATCTCTTTACTGACACTCTTGTCTGAAACATTCTTATTGTACTGCTGAGTTGTGATAACAGCCTCCTTGAGAATATGGGTTTGGTTTTTTGGTTTGGTTTTTGGTGGTTTGGTCTTTTCAGGTTTTTGTTGTTGTTGTTGTTGTTTTTTGTTTTTCTTGTTGCTTGTTTCAAACACGTGCCCAGGAAATATGGAATGTTCCTGAAAGAGACTGGTATCTTCATAAATCCGAGGCCACTTCAAAAAACTCATAGAAAGTGGTTAGGGTCATTAGCATTCCAAACAGAACAATCTTCAGGGGAATATTAAACGGATGTAAGAGACAAAGCAATGAGTCAAGGAGAGGAATTGATAGGTAAATGGAATACTACCTGGACATACTTTGGGAAAAAAAAAAAAAAAAGAGAAATTAAGAGATGATCTAGTTATGCTCAAATGCAGCAAGGCTAAGACAGAAATGCAACATGTTACTCCCTGTAGCCAGACTTTTAAATAGGTTGGATGCCCTCCAATAATTTAAATGAATCTTTAGCATGACTCATGACCATGCTGAGCTTTGCCAGTTTTACTGCAGGGAATTCCTCCTACGTGAAGGTGACACTTTGTGGCCTGTATATTTTCTGACGTTGTGTGTCTGCTTGCCAACTAATCATTTTAATAGAAAGATGTTGGTACTTTAATATCAATTCTTATGCTTTATGTAAGACTATAACCATCAATAAAATGGTTATGGTAGAAAATGAAAAAGTTTTGTGTTTGTAAAGTTTTTTATTGTTATTATTGAATCTTAGTGCAATATAGAGGGAAAAAACAAAGTTTGAGCTTCTATATGCAGAAGAAAATTCCCCAAGTGCAGTTTTTCCAGTTATGGCTATTATTTATTCCTTTTGTGTGCTTTTTTCCCCCCTAATAAGCTATAGGAATTTTGAGACAAAAATTGTAGCTCTGTTTTTATTCTATTGCAAATTATATCTCAGCCTAGAATCCTATGTTTTGTAACTCCGTAAAACCAGAGGGCTTGCTTTGGACTAACTCTGAGAAAAACTTCCAATCAGTCTGTTCAGTTTGAAATACGTTTATTTTTTCAAAAAGGTGTTTCAAAAATAAAATTGTCTAAAAAAATTAAAGAAAAGAAAAACAGAAAAAAACCCCACCCCCTCCAAAACTCAAAGCAAAACCTAAACAGTTTCCTGAATATGCTTCTCATTTTTCTTTATGCTGAATATGTACTAGTTATCAGGGTGAATTAGGTTTTGTCTGGTGATGTAACGCACAGCCAGAAACAGACTTTCCTGTCTCAGTGCCTAGCTTGCAGAGTGTGGGCACAGGTACAATGGCATCAGCTTCTGGTCAAGAAGAGTGTAAGTCCATCTTTCATGGGTCCAGTGCGGGGGGTGGTGCAAACCCAGGAGCACCTCGCAGTGAGTTCAGGGTGGTGAGCTCTCCATGGCTCTGGAAGTCTTTTCAAGACTACAAGACCCAATGGAGAAAATAGAGTTCTGGGTTTAATTTTCTGCCTGTTTGAAAGAAAATAAGGAGACCACAAGGATACTGGAGATTAGAACAAGCTGAAATTGGATCAGTTACGATACTGATATGATGAAAACTTGTCTATATAGTTCTCATATGGGATCCTGAGGGTAGATTCTTCTTACTTAAATGTTGGATGAAAGCTATTTAAGCTTCTTTGTAGTCATTGGAGCACCTATATGAAATGATTGCCCTCTGGCTATTTCTCGTTTCACATAGAATGAATTAATCCTAATAGAGGTTGAAAATAAATATTAAAATGGGTGTTAAAAGCAAATTGTCCAGTAACCACAGGTGAAATCTAGATGACTTTCTTAACCTTCATGACTATCTTCTAGACAGCTGAGTTGAGTACACTGATCTTAACAGAGATCAGACAGTTGACAGATATCAGTCTGAGAGAGTTGAGTAGTGGTCTTGGACTCTGGAAATCAGATTGGAGTCCTTACATTAAGCTTCAGATGATACTCATTCATCTGTAACCAGCAAAGGAAAAACAATAGTATCAGCTTCATCAAATCTGAATGCTCTTCTAGTCCTGAGCAGAAAAGACACTTCTCAAAGATATAAGAATATACGCATCATAATTTTTTATACTCCTTAGACAGTGTTCTAAGAGAGAGAAAAATATAGTTTGTCCTCTTCAGGTCACTTAAAATGACTTTAACATTCAACATTTGACAATAAATCTGGGATTCCTCACTATACAGACAGGAACAAGCAAATTAAGATAGTAAACTTTTAAAATAAGCTTACTGAAACATGCAATCATTTCCTAGGTGAATCTAGAGAAGGCATTTAGGCTTGACTATGATTTCTCAACACTAAACTTTAAATGTGTCTGACTTGAAGTAAAGCTATTATCTGAAATTTTTAACACTAGATGAGGCAGTGAAAGAATCATTTTGATGTAAGTATAGCACACTTACATCTATGAACCCAAGTGTTCATGCCAAATGAAATAGACTGATACAGAAAGTTCAAATGGTGGAAAAACGTGCAGGAAAATATGGTGACTTTCTAACAAGGTATTTACATTTAACCTTATGTTTAGGCTTAATATGATCTCTTTCAAGGTTTTTTTTCTTTGAGACCTAATTTAGAGACATACACAAGTCTGTTACTCAGGCTGTTAAAACGTGCTATTATTGAAAATACAGGAAGTATATTGTGCATTATTACCTGGTCCTTGATTCTTTTTACTGAGATGTGTGTTTCTTCCCGTTAGCTAAAACAGCAAAAGCTCTCAGTCAACACCCAGGCATTTATCAAGTCATCTTGAGAGGATAACTTGCTCTCTGGAAAGACTTATGTGTCTCTCGATGGAGGGAAGCCAAACTATTATTTTGATTAACTATTCCCTTCAGCTGCCGAGAGAGGATAGTTGATTGTTATTTTAAAAGCTGGGAGATGTTGTTCTATCCTAAGGCATTTTGATATGTCACAGTAATATCCAACTGATGGAAAGGGTAAATTATGGAGAAATAAAGTACTGAGACTAAATTTCTGATTAACAAGTCCATAATTAAACTCCCACCGTCTTCCTTTGGGGCTATTACTTTTAATATTATATTAAAAATACATTCTAGTTACTCATTAAAATATTTGGTATATTTATGATTATTTTCAGTCAGGCTTTACACTAAGCATCTGTTTCTGAGAAAAGCTGCTCAGAAGTTATTTCTGAGAGAAACAAAATCCCTTTTTAGACAGAAAATTATATTGAAATAGAATTAAACCACTCTTTTCTCATAGAGTATTATATGAAGAGCAGGTTTTCTACATCGGTTTTCACAACACACAATGTCTGCTATAATGACCGACACAATTTTAGGTAACATATATAATATCTGTGAGAGACCCACCTGGAAGCATCATTCACTATAAGCAACAAAATTTTGTGGGCCACTAAATGTATGGACAACATGCATCATATCACAGACACTTAGATACTCCCAGTAGCAGTAGTAGTGCAGGCCAAGATTGTGGCTTTATAAAGAGTGGGGAAAAGTTAACTGATTTAAGTCCATATTTAGGAACTCATATATACAGTCTTCTCTTGAAAAAGAATGATGCTCAACAGCTTTAAAAGTACATTGTATTAGTATTTAGTTGTCTCAACACATATTTGCATGGCAAGTTTTTTAGAGTCCAAAGTTTTTGTAGCTGTTGGCCTTTGGGCTGTAGGAAGTGCAGTTCTTGACTGCTTGAGAGAAGCTGTTTCCAGCATTCTGGAAGTTCAAGATGTCTGTAATTTTCTTCTCAGTTAGCTGTAATATTTTTCTTCATTTTTCAAACTGTTCTGTATAAATGCCTGCTATAAAACAGATGGCTGCACTTCAGTGGTGGATGAAGTGCTGCCTTGTATATCGAATTTGTAACCTTAAATGAACAGAAGCTATTTTTTTTAAATAGCTGATTTTCATGACAGCAGCCCAAATCAGTTCACTAACAGACTTTACATAATGGTACCATGGCTTGAACTAAAATATGAAGTCTGAAAAACCCCCTGAACAGCGTACCATCCATATAGCCTTCTGTTGTATCAAGAGTTGGAGATATTTGTATTATCTCTTTTCTAAACTTTTTGCTTGATTTTTAGCGTACTTGATCTTTAGTATACTTCTACCTTCTTCAGAAAGAAATCCCACAAACTGTCCCCTTGTTGATGTGAAAAATCAATTTATTACGCAAATGGTTTAATGGCATAATGCCTGCAGAGAACTTAACTTACCTGAGTATCTCCTGCTTCCTAAGAGTTGTTGTTCAAACTAGGCATGACTCATCTACTACTGAAAAATTATGGAATAGAAAATGTTAATTTTCTTACCCTACCTCTCTCCTTTTGACAGCTCATGTAAGTTCAGTTTTGCACAGCGTCTGAGCAGGGTGAAGTGGATTGCAACTCTGTGAGACTGCAGGTTGATTGAGGAGCACCTGCAGCTTTAGGATTCCTTACACAACAAAATGCTATAAAACTCAGATCTAGTATAGCCATATGCTTCTGTTTTAAACACCTCCTAAAATACCAACAGATTAATACTGGCTGTCTTTTCACTGGATGGGGATTTGCTTATTACACTGCTGTGATGAAAATGTTTGGGTTGTTGTAGAAGCGTTGTACACTCTTGATGATTAGAGATGCAACGTATGCTTGTCTGACGTGGGTCAAATTAATGCTATGACAGCGCACGAATCTGAACGAAGAATTGCATCTTGAGCACTTCTGTATTTGTCCCTGCTGCTTAATGAATGAGCTAATGATTAATTGGTGATGTTTTCTATTTAACAGCATACAAATGAGATATGAACATAGTAAATTATTAACTATGTTCTGGTACGAAAACTTGACTACTGGGATTTACAGAAGTATTGTGCATTCTCGTTCTCTGGATGAGTCTCACTCTTTGCACAGCAAACAGGTTTTCTTGTAGCTTTCTTGTTTTCCTAATCAAACAACTTATAATTTACATTGTAGTTTGTATGTGTATGTGCACATAAACAGCACTATAGATGCGTATATATGCACATATGTAGATACGTGTGTGTGTATATATACACATTGCTCCTATCTTCTTTTCTCCCTTTTGGAAGGAAGTTATTTTTTTAATGTTCCCATTGCTGGTTAAAGAAACACTAATTAAGGTGGGCTATAAATTTCTAGTAAAGATAGTTAAGAAGAGTTTAGCAAGGAAAAATAAATACACCTTCAAAATGGCAGATCCTGAGTGATGTGGTTATGTCAAGAAGGATTGAATTTAAAGTGTGGGGTTACAGAATTTGACAGCAAAAAATGGATCACAAGACGTCCTCAGACATACTCCTAATGAACTTAGATGCATATGGCTGGAGCTAGATGGAACCGAAGAACCTATGTTTTAAAGGCTCATTCAGTTCCTTCTGTTCTTGCTTGCTTGCTCATTCCATCCAAGCCTAAGGTATAATACATTTGCCTTGGTTTGAGCAAGAGAAGGGGGTTTGCCTGTATGACCTAGAAGATACCAATATTTTGTCTAAGGTTTTAGTCAAACTGGAAGTTAAATGAAGTTCTTGGAGTGTAGTAAAATATTTGTATATTTTTAGATTCTGCAAAGACTACTGCCTTCTTGCTGTAAAGCATTAAGAATGGCCTCAGGGAATCTATCTGGGTACAAAATAGATAAGAGGAAACATTTTTATTACCAGATTAAAAGAACAAAACCACCAAAAACTTTGGATGTGCTTACATTCCTTCATTTCTTCTGCTTAATGAGTTCTTAATCTAGTAGAGCAGGGAAATTTCCAGCATCCCCAGGGAAGAATTATAACTAGATAATAGCTATCCTGTGGGAGAAAAAAAGGCGCTTGCAGTACCCTGATAAATCAATGTTTTTATATGATTTAAAAAAAATAAAGTTATAGCTCATTGCTTTGTTTATCGTGGAGG
>NW_010399346.1:73880-81323 GCF_000710305.1 Buceros rhinoceros silvestris | reverse complement strand
GAGTGTTTATAGTATTGTAGTTACAAAGGATGCAAAAAGGTGGTTACTACTGAACACTAGTTGCTTTAATATCTTCCTAACTCTTTGTACTCTAAGGAAAACAGTGTTGCTTTATACGTAATAACTTGGATCAGCTTTAGCTTTTCTTCTAACAATGTATCTCAAAATTACCAGAGATTTCTAAAATCTCTGCTGAGTAGTGTCATCAGAGGAGCTAGGCTGAAATCTTGAAGATCGGTCTTAAATGTTTTGTATTGTATCATCCTGATAGCTTTCCATATGCTGATCATAATAAAGCATGGAGTAAAAATTAAAGGATTATCGTGTTTCCACATGGATTATTGGATATGTTCCTTAAGTTCTCATTTTTTGTGTTTCCTACCCAGTAGAAACTCTGTACGGAGAATAAAAGGATTTCAAAGGCTGATTTACCAATGTGTAAATGAATTTGTTTTTAGTTACAATATCTAAAGTTCCCAAGGTCTTTCTGAATGATACAGCTTAGTAAGTCACAAAATTAACTTTTATGAAGCCTTTATCTAGGAAATATTGAAAATGGTCCTCTGAACTGTCATAATTCCTTGCATGTTGGACTGTTCCAAATTTCTTCTAATTATAACATACTTCTTGGCAGGGGATGGAGTACATTCACTATTAATTGCCTATGCTGATGTAAATAATATCAGAAAATACAGCTGATATACATGCTTTTTAAAAGACAAGATCTAATAGTAATTAAGTTTGAAAGAGATAATTCTGCTTGGACAAATATTAGCTTTTTACTGTTAAGTGAGCTCATTAGAATGATGGAAAATATCCAGTATTGATATGAGGATATTTCCTTTGCCAAAATTAAAATTGACTTCTTGAGCTGTTCTAATGTCTATATGCAGCTATTCCGGTCAGTGTCAAAGAAGGTACGTTGGTAAAGGAACGACATTTTGGCTCCTCATATGGCCTTCCTTATGGTCCCTGAGTAGATGAAAGACTCAGGGAAACATTAGGGAAAACACAGAAAGCAAATGTTCAGAAAACTGAGGTTCTGTTTGCTGTACAGTCAATGAAACAAGGAGTTTGGATACATACATGGGGACAAGGGTTTCCTGAAATCGCAACAAAACATGATATTTAACCCTAAACTCTGAGAGATACTGTGAAGAATAATTAGACCAGACTTGAAAAGTGTTTGGGTTATTCTTGGAACTACAAAATCAATACAGTGCAGTCTTCCTGTGGAAATACTGTCAGTGCCAGATGCATCATTGAGGGAACAGTTATCTTGGAAGTCTAGTTTTTGATCTGTCGTGTTGTAGCTCTATCACAATGCATAAATTTAGGCTGGTAGTTTGTATTAAGATAATATTGAAGGTTCACAGAGATAGAAGCATTTTCTGGATTTTTTGTTTACAACAGGAAAGCTGATGTGTGTGTCTGTGTGTGGAGGGGAGGGTGAAGGGAGAAGATATTCCAATGTCCTTTGAGGCTGAGAAGAAGAAAGGGGCTGAAGAAGGTGTACGTGCTAAGGCAAGCCTGTTTTGTACATGCAGAGTGTTTTACACATGCTTTTTGTTTGGATATGGACCGTGTGTTACTCTGTCTTTACAAACATGCCATGTATGTGTTTTCTCCAAAGCTAGCTGAATCACCTGCCCTACAGGGGGACAAAGGGACAAAACTGTTTCTCTATTAAAAAAAATGCATTTCTATAAATAGTCCATGCCTACATGACAGATTTCATAATTTTATCATGATGGTTGAGGTTGTTTTTTGAATATCAGAACTTGCAGACTTGCACTTATATCAGGTTGAACAGTTTCAGAAGCCATTGTGGCAAGCAAGGTATCCTTACTCTCTAGAGTCCAGCCACAAAAATAGGGGAATAGTAGTTAAGCACAAGTTTTAGATATTTAAGAATGTATTTTATGTTTTTAAGAAGTAAACAATATTCATCCTAGAGACTATATTAAAGGAACTATAGGAAATCTTGGGTCATAAATTTGAAACTTCTGTTGCAACTAACTCAAAGCTAATTTTGCTAGTGGTGTTCTCTAAAGGTTTTCTCTCTTTGGCAGATATCTATCTATAAGGTTTTCTCTCTTCTGTGTGTATTATGCTGCTGTGTCTGAAAGAAGAAAGTTGCTAGTTATCCTCAGATATAGCCTGAAAACTGAGTTTGAGACTGAAGTTATCTTTATTTTCTTCTTCTTCTTTTTTTTTTTTTTTTTTTTGTTTTCCCTCAAATGTCTTGCAGGTCATGGCAAAATTGCCTTTTTAACAGAGTAGCCAATATATACTATGCTAACCTTATCAAGGCTTTCAATGCCTGAAGGGTTATTTGAATATGATTCATAGCACCTTTCTTTCCTTTCCGTCTCAAGCTGATGCAGGATACAGCCAGAAACAAAGAAATAAGAGAGAGAGGGGTGAAATTCTGCTTGCTGTGATTATTTTTGTAGTCTTATGATATCAGTGATGGAATTCAGACTTTAAAACATATTTTTCTTTTCCCCACTTGAAAGAATTATTGGTGTAGTATTTTCTTTTTAACGTATTGGAAAGTTTTTCTCTGTGTTTATAACTCTGTGAGGAATGCACTGAGGGTTTTTGGGGGTTTTTTTAGGTATCATACGTTTATCATTACTTCCTGATGGATCTTCCCTTTCAAATGAGTCATGCTTGTTACATAGCAGTGCCAAAGCCAGCAGTGGTGAAGTCTCAAAGGTATATTTCATTTTTACAGCTCTGATCTTTTTATGCAACAGTAAGAGTCTGAAAGGATGTAAAACTGCACCAGACAAAGGAATGGGCCTTGCACTGATTATCGTGATTTGATAATCAAGGAACTGGTTGCCTGAAGTCAAGTGGCACATGATGTTCATAGGGCAATTTCAATTATTCATGCTATTGTGGGAAGCATATTACCATGTCTACTGCTGCTGCTTGTACAGTGTCAAATCTCCGCGCTTGACTTGAAGTTCTACTTTGTTTCTTGGAAGTAACTTTGAAAATGAAAGCAAAGTCACGGCACGCAAATAGCATGTAACTAGCGGGAGCATGTTCGTTTTAAGAATAATACAACAATCTCTGAGGTACTGCTGGAGGACTTTGAAATGACAGCTCATCACACAAGGGTGTCTCAGAAACACAGGCACAGAGAGCCAGTGAACAGAATCACTTACTCGGATTGTGCTGTGGCCTAACACTTAAAACGGAACATGGTGATGTGTGGATGGCTGTATCAACCCTTGCATCGCCAAGACCACAGTCTCTGTAAGAGGTGCAGGTCATCCAGCTATTCAATCTTTATAAGAACTCCACACTCTATCCTCAACAGCCAAGCTGCTGATCCTGGAAAAACTTAGAAGCAGATTAGATGACACCATTTCAATCTATAAGAGCAAAGTCCTGTTTGAACTTAGTGTTTGTTAGGGAACCTAGGAGCCTGATTCATTTCAGGACAAGGTGTGTGTGTCTACCCACCTCTCAGCAGTCACCGTCCTCTCCACTGTCTCTCTTAAAATATGGTGTGGGAAGAAGGGAGACAAAACTTCTTTTGACAGGTGTCCCATTCCAGATAAGCGGAGGACAATGCCTGAAACTCATGATTTGTAGAAAAGCTTTCATTCCTTGAAGTTTTACCAGCCTGTCTATTCTCATATGATAATATTACAGCAGATGTGTAGAATTTAAACATGTCTTAAGGTTAACGAAGTTCTCACTGCCTTGTGCATCATTCCTTCTGTTTTATTTAATCTGATTTCTTGCTCTTATCCTCTCTTTAACATCCCAGTCTCTTGACTTTCTACTGCACACTCCTTCACTTGTTTCTTCCCTTCTGTTTGCTTTTCTTCCTCTGCTGGCATGTGTTTTATTTCCAGCTTTTGTGACAGTCAGAGTGGTCTGTGCCAAGAGTTTAAAATATTGAATATGATTAAATTCAAAATATACATTTTAAGCTGTTTGGAAAACAGATTGTCTTTTGTGCACAGCTGTCATCCCTATTTGGAGCTTCTAAATGCTACAGGCCAACAAATAATAATAGTAAATGTTACACAATAGGTAACATGACATTTTATTATATGTTTTCCTGAGTTAGTTTTAGAAGTAGGGATTTTAGTTGCCATAATCTACAACATCTTAGAGGAAGCAGTGGTGTACAAATGTAACTCACTTTAGTAAAAATCAAATGTATCTTAGTTTTTTCAGATAAATCAGAATGCCAGATAGTAACTCAGTTCCCTCAAAGATCTAAACAAAAGAACTATCACAGTCTCCTTACAATTACAATAATGAAGAAAAAGAAAAACACCAAATATTGCTACCTTAAAAGGCCAGTAAAAATATTTAGCAATTATAAGTTCCTTTGGGAGAAGTATAGTAATTCAGTAGAAAAACAGTATTTTGTAATCAAGAGGGTTGGATAAGTCCACATGCTTGTAGCCTGATTAGACTATAGCCTTGCAATTTAGACTTGGTGATGGTGAACATGTACTTGCATTGATCACAAGCTAGGGATAACATTTCCCAAGCTTTAGTTTTTCAGAACAACTGCAGGAGTCATGTTTGCTTCTTTAAACTTGGAGAAAGCTAAAAAAGTAGAAAGCAACTTGCAAGAGAACTGGTTTTGATTTTTGCTTGGTTTGCAAAGAGGTATTGATTTTAAAGGACAAAAAATACAAAATAATGAGGAGGGGAAAACAGCTGATTTTTTTCTTTGATTGCTGTGATACCTTTTTAGTAATTTCCTTGATTATCTTGCCCTGATTATTGCATGTTGCATCAAATGAAACTTCTGAAAACAGAGGATCAGTTCTTTTCTCTGAGGAAATAGGCACCCTGTCAGTGCAGCTTGGACAGAGAAACCCAGGGCCAGCTTGCAGCAAGGACGGCAGCAGCAGATCTAAAGCCAGGTCTTTTGGTATTTTGGCATTGATGAAGAAAATTTTGTAAAGGAATTATGAATGCAGGTCCATCCCATGATCTCATGAAACCTGTGCCTGCTCTTTTAAAACTTGTTCTTCCGCCCTGAAACATTATTTACCCACTAGGAAAAAAAATATAGATTTGCTATTTATTATTTTTAAATTTTAGTAAAGGTAAGTAATACAAAGATGTCACAAAACAATCACCTAGAGAGAAAAGATCAGGACTTCTATAGGTGTCCTAGCTGGAATGGAAAATCTTTTTTTTTTTTTTTAAAAAAAAGAAACTTGAAAGAAAGGGCCAGTGATTTGCACATGAGATTAGGAATAACCACAATCACGTATAGGAACATAGTTTGGCTTTTGTCTTTTACAAGTACAAAATGCAAACTTATTTTAAAACATGTTAGGCAGTGGTGAAAAAAAAAAGTCCCAACTGATTCAAATGATGCAAGTCCAGTAAGCAATAACCGCTGAAAACAGCACTTTTACCTATATATTCTGCTTTGTTCAGAACAGCTTCTTTCTCTTCTCAGCTTATGGAGGGCTTTATAATTTTAAGAACTTTTAAGGGTTGGTCTTTCAGACAATGTTATGAGGTGAAAAAGACAGAGATATCCATACATAGCATTCATGTATTTTTCTCATCTTTATTAGAACTATCATGTTCTTTTTTATCTGTTTCATCCTTATGATGTGTTGAAACTATTGTCAGAAGTGTTTGATTTCAGAGCAGCTGAAATCTCTACTGAGCATATAGAAGATGCAATTGTGTGATACTTCTGGGAAAGTGAAGCTTTTCTGGATATTAATAGAAGGGAAGTGCTTTAGCGCTGCACAGTAGCTGGTAATTACCTTTGAAAGAGTTGTGATTTTCTCTGTTTGAATCCAAGCTTTTCTTTGGCATAAGGCCTCTTGGCCATCACAATCATTCCTATGCTAATATAGAAATGATTAATTGACTTAAATTTGGAGGAGCGTTTGGAATAATTTTCTACAGGTTACTCAGACATCTGGAAGCATTTTACCAGGTGGAGCAGGCTTGTGAACTTGGTTGTCTTTCTCAACTTCTATGTTACAGAGTGCTGGCCATTGTAGGCTCTTGGAAATGATCACATCTGGCACATTGTTGTCTGCTGAAGGATGGTTACAAACCAATAGAAGAGGGGAGTAAAAAGAGCATGCTCTTGTAAACCCCATTCTTTTCTGGTACCAAGTGAAAAATTGTTGGAATGTAAATTATCTTTTGAAATCATTACTCAGCTAAGGCAGGGTAACAGTAGATTTGGTGTCCTCCATTTTTAAGCTTTTGTGTTTCTCCTTGATGATTTTACCAAAAATAATTCATTTTACTAAGTGTCATAGTCTTTAAAGGTGATTTGGTAGACAGTGAAGAGATTTTTATCCTTTTAAAGCTCCAGATAGCTGAGGAGATCTATGTACCTGGAACTCCAACATTTATTAAACCCATACTATTTTTCGAATTTCTTAGGACCAATGTGATAGTTTTCAAATTTTTTCTCTCAAACTGACTGGTAAATCTTTTCATCTTAAACTTGGAAAGAGCTTACACTTAAATGACATGGTCAAGGAAAATTTTAGTCATCAATCCCATTTATTGTAGAATAGACAGAAATGGCAAAATTAGTGCCAAAAGCCTAATCACATAAAAGAACTAGTGACTAATTGGCAGCTTAACAGTTCAGACAGATATGAACTAGTATGTTAACCTGTGAGCTGGAACATTAATATGGTGGCAACTTGCATGCTAGAAGCTGTAAATCAACTCCTCCCTAATGAATTCATGAACTTAACAGGGTATTCTCTGAAAAGCAGTGCTGTTTTCCTCTAGATAGAGAAGAATGCTCCATGTGTTTAATAGAAGGTGGTTTTTTGATCATATAAAAGAAGATGGCAGAAAATTGCTATGTCTCTTAAATTTGATGAGAAAAAATATTTCACAGTCAGGTGTTGAGAGCAACTGTGTGTTAGAAATGGGTATATTTTATGGAAACAACGGTGTAATTTTATCATAAATGGATAATGGATGAAATGTTTTTGAGATCTCATCTAAAACAGCCATGTATAAAGTTTAGACAAATTTAATCTGTCTGTTTTGGGAAAATGAGAGGAGGTTGTTTTGCATTTTTTAGCGACTACATACTCTAGTAACCCACATTTCTTTCAAGCACTTGCATGGCAAATGCTGAGCTACTTTCTATTTCTGACTTTGCAAAAATGAGTGTGTTGGTTTTTCATTGCTTATCACGTTATTCTAGTGCTGAATAGAATTTATGCTAACAAATTTATTTCCAGGGTTTAGAGATGTCTGACACTTTTCCCCTTGATTCATCAAAATAAACACAACTCTGTTACGGTTTAACGCTATAACAGTGTTACAAAGAGTATACTAACTGAAATAACTTGTAAGTCAGCTCAGGTTTCAAGTATCTTACCCTCTTTCCATTCTGTTTGATAGTTTAAAAATGTACTCAGTGTAGTTACTTTTGGATTTTGGGGG
>NW_010399346.1:26124-73806 GCF_000710305.1 Buceros rhinoceros silvestris | reverse complement strand
GTAGGTTTAAAAAGTTTCCAGTGTATTTTTTTTTGGGTTTTGGGGGGGGGGGGGTTGTGGCTGCAATTCTCAGGTCTCTTGGGTCATTATAGATGGAATATTATGGAAATTTTCTTAAACTAGGGTGTTTCTGATGAAATCTGTAAGGATTTGGAACATGAGAGTATCTGCTTCCTTAAATTATCGGGTTAAGGACTATGGTCTATGCAAGGAAAAACAAGCAATTGGGGAAGTGACAAACATATAGATACAGAAACCTAAGGAAGCAATGCTAATGGAGGAAATAACAGAAGGGTCCTCTGAGAGACCAGGAAAGGTGGACAACCATTCAATTTCCTCTGTCTCCAAGGCAGCTATGTCAAAAGCCTGCTGGTATCCTTTTGGGTCCTTGAACTACCTTCTTCTGAGGTAGCGTATGCCAAGGATGTACAGATCCTCTAGCCCAGTCACAATGGGGTGTTCATGCCAGTCATTCCCAGCGAGGCTCACCTCAGCTTCCATTACAGTGAGCTGTTGGTATCCCCTCATCATCCCAGAAATACAGATGGGTTCTGCACCTTCATAACTCTGTGACATTAAGGTACACCATGCACCAGTTATTGACTAAGGTCTTACTCTCCTCTGCATCTGATGTGCCAGGCCATCAGATCCACACAGTCCAGTGAACCCTGTTGTCCCTTTCTGCCACCTGGCTGGAGGCAGGGCCCCTCTAATCCTGATTGGAGTCACTCACTTCTTGTGCAAATGACTTAAAAATCCCTTCAAGAGGATCAGAAGTAAGATCAGCCCTCCTACTCTGTCTGGGGAATTTCCCACTCGAAACGGGCAGCATTTTTCTTGAGAGAATCCTCTCTCGCAATTGTTTTCCCTCGAAACTCAGGTACTCAGGACTCTAGGAATGAAGTAGATTTTCCATCCCATTTCCTCATGTCCTCCCCATGGTCACACAGGTAAAACCACAGGGTACCTTGTGGTGCATACCTTCCATGTTCTCTACTTTGAGCAGGGGAGTGTCTATTCCTAACAGCTGAGATACAGGCCTCTACATGTAGGGGGTAGGACATCTTTGAATTGCTGGAGCTGCCAAGACAGTTCCTTCACTGCTGAGATGCAGGCCCATAGGAAAGAAGAGAGAATTCCTGTGTATTGACTGAGTATGCCAGTCACTTCATGCACTCTGTGTCCCTGGCCGTTGCTTCAGGTCACTATTGCCAGTGAGATGGCATATGATGGTGGTGCACTCCACTTTTGTAGGAACTTCAAACCCATGGACAGTGTGCACTGGGTCTGTAGGTAGCTGCTCATCATTCAGATTTAAATAAATCACCTCCAGCACAAACAGCTCACTCAGGTACTGGTTACACCTCTCCAAGGTGGTCCACTTGCCTGGGTGACATTCAGCATCTTCCTTGAAGGGGTACCTTTTCTTCATGCCTGCCAGAAGTCACCTCCAGAAGCTGAGGGCTTGTTTCTATCTTCCAATTGCCTTGTCAATGCCCTCTTCCCTAGACAGGGATCCTAGCTGCTTGGCTTCTCTTCCCTCTAATTCCAAGTCACTGGCCCCATTATCCGAGCATCAGAGCTGCCAGGAAGCAATGCACTCGCCAAAATGACAGCTGAAATCGTTTGTGTATGTCGCAGCTCACTCGGGGCAGGGAATGGGTGATCACATCCGGCTCTGGTTTCATCATCACTGCCCCTTGCTCAAAGTCCGTCCCTCATGGATCTGTATTTAGTATTCAGTATGTTACAATGCACTCGCCATAATGACAGCTGAAATCATTTGCGTATGTCGCAGCTCACTCGGGGCAGGGAATGAGTGATCACATCCGGCTCTACCTTTCCCTCCTGTTCTTATGGTGGTCTTGGTTCATCATCATCCCTCACTAAGTGGACTGATGATTTTTGCAGATTTCTTTTTCTGTTTAGGGGTGACTGTTATCAGCACGGGTTGGTTCCCTGGTTCAGCTGCAGTGCCTGCTGCCGGGGTCGGAGGAGCCACAGTGCTACTGATCTGTTTTTAGGCCCAGAGACCTCCTCTTCCCCTCAAGGACACTGAATAGTATTGAACAGGAGTCAGTAGGCACGGGCCAGGTCCCAGCACATTGCAGTGATTTGTGTCTTTCTGGAGTTGCCCAGCTGACAACATATTTTTTCCAAATATTTTACTAATTTGTCAGGATCTTGCACTTGTTCAGGAGTAAAACTCCAAAACATTGGAGGGGACCACGGTCCTAGGCACTTGCCCGTGCTCTCCCACTCACCTGGCCACACATAACCATCCCGCCTTGGGGCAGATCTCTGGGTGGTTTTTAAAAAGCCTTGTGTAACCCTAAACAGGACCTGAGACACGTTCAGAAGATGTAAGAGTAAGAGCAAACTGGCCTGGCCATCGCAAGGATAGCCAAAATTCTCAGAAGCTGAGAAAGTCTTCTCCTATGTCTTTCCCATAGATCGAGTGAGGATACTAATAAAGGACAATGCCGCAGAAAAATTCCAAATTAACCTTGTAACCAGTGGTATCATAGGCTGACAACTTCATATGGAGCATCATGATAGTCCTGATCTGTCTCCCAGAGATAAACATCACCACAGGGAATACATGGTGTGCGTAAAGGTTTACGTAACACCACCACGTGAGCAAATGGCCCAACATGGTGACCATGGACTTCTTAACTAATAGACAGAGTGTGCACAGCAAAATTGTTCTAACATGCTTGGGTCGATCTGTCATTATCTCAACCCTTCATATTGCCCCACATTGGGATTCAGAAAGGACTGTTGTGGTTTGAACCCAGCTGGCAACTAAGCACCACACAGATGCTTGCTCATTTCTTTCCTACCTCTGGGGAGGGGCAGGAAGAGGAAAAAAGTAAAGTAAAGCCACATGGGTTAAGATAAGGAGAATTTACTTGAACAACACAAAGAGAGAGAGAAAATAATAGTAATAACAATAGTGAAGCAAGTGATATACTGCTCACTGCTGCCAGCGAGCCACACCATGCCACGCAGAGCTGAGCTGAGCCATGTCTCCACTGCTATTTGGAACTGCATGACCTCTCTAGCTAGCCCCCTCTTATATACACCGGGCATGATGTTAGTATGGCATTGCATATCCCACTGGCTGTGAAAATGAACTCTATCCTAGCTGAACCCAAGACAACATAAAACCACCTACACTTTGACAGTCTTAAATTTACGAAAAATAAATGAAATTGTGAAATTAAATGGGTTTTGCTGTATTAAAGTATTGCTTATGTAAGTTTTCTAATGACTAGGACTGTGGTAAGATTATGAACACATATGTTCTTTTTCTCTCTTTAAATGTGTATCTTGTATTGTCAAGAAAACTTGCACAAGGTTGGTTCTTCATACCAGGTCAATGTTCAAAACATTGTTAAAGCTTGTTTCTAGAAATGCTGACAATGAAATCAGTAGACACTATAAACAACAAATGTTGTTCACAGGCTGTGGATCTAGTCTAGTTTGGAAGAAACAACTCAAGAACAAGAAATATTTTAGTGTGTGTCAATCTCAGAGCAGCGGTTTTGTGTCCTCCTCTCCTGCAGAATGAAAAAAAGTCAAACCAGGCAGCCAAAGGCTATATTACCATAAAGGAAAGCTGAAGGTAAAAATAATGCACCTTGTTAAGAAATAGGGCATGCTATCTTCACCTTACTGCTGTGTTGGCATGGTTACGTAGCTTCTGGGTTAGGGCTGACTTGTACCTGATGGGCTCAAGGACCAGCCAGAAAGGATAAGTCTTTCTACAGGTCTCCCTGTGGATATGTCCTGTATCATTCAGCTGTCACTGAAGGTTAAGGATGGGAGATCTTGACATATTCAACAGACAACTGAATAGTCACTATAGCTGCTGGGGACATAGTTTGTTTTTCCTAATCTCAGTCCTAGACAGTCCCACTTGTATATTTTATTGAAATAATTAATCTGTAGCTTGCCTGGATTTGTGCTAGACCTCCTTGTTTACGTAAAAAAGGGGGGGGCGGTGTTTGGGGAGACACTATAAGAAGAGATGCGGGAGGAAACAAATTATGAATCCAAGTGTTATGGATTAACGTTTGCTGAAATTCTAATTTACATTATAAGCAGGGGGTTAGGGAATAAAACCTACCCCCTCCATTATCATTCACTTACCTGTATTGTTCTGGTCTCCCTAATGTTACCAGTTGTGGGAACAGGAATTACTTTCTGTTTGGAGGGCAGTGGTTTCTTAGGTTGCTTGCTTTTTCTAAACAGTATGGTTTGGGAGGATATATCCTGTTTGGCATAGTAGCTTGAAATTGGTAGGGGCAGATTAATTCAGAAATATAGTCTAAGTTCTCAGGGACTCATACATAAGTTCTGAGTACAGAGCTCAGATAGCTGTAGTAGAAGCCCATTCAGAAAGAGGTTTTCACACTTTTACAAGGAGATTTTTGCCTCCTATCTGTATCTTTTAATGTAACATTAAATGGTGTGTTTGTCTGATTATCTGATACAAACCACCTCTGCAACACAGCACTAAACATGCATTGTGTGACTGGACAAGGAATCCAGCTGGTATGGAACAGGGTTGGATGTGTGGTGGGTACACAGGGCATGTAGGTGGTGGATCAGCATAGACCCACAGATGCTCTGGGGTCTTAGCATATGAGTAACACATTTTGCTCAGTAATCCGATGCATCTTGATTGAGTCAGGTTTTCAGACAAGAGCATGGAAAACTAAAGCATATATTAACAATGAGGTTAGTTCTACTTCCAGGTTTTGTTGGGGAAGTTGGAGGGTTGTAGGGCTGATAGGAAAATTTTACACCTCATCCTTATTGAATGGAGAAATTTACTTTTTTTCCTTTCTTTTCTTTTTTTTTCTTTTCTTTTTTCCCTTCATTGCTGCAAAGAAGTTCCTGGTTGGAACTCCCGAAATAGCTTTAACTCTCAAAGTAAATTGTTGATGACTCTACTGTGCTCATTCTGGAGAGCTCTTTAAATCTCTGCCATGCCACCTGCACTGTTCTGTGAAGGGGGACAGGTATTGATTTGCACATTCAGTAATTCCCATGGTATGTCAGGAGTGCTGTATATTGCTATGGTGGCTCTTATTTTCTTTAATTAAAACATGGTAACGGTTGAGCAAATCTTTTAATATGCATTCTGTTTTTTACATTTCTTTCTTATGATTCTTTTTCTTGCAGCTGCTAGTTTCTGTAAAATCCTTGACACACATGGCAGTAAGCCAGCCAGTGGTTCCTTTTTTCTAACTTTTTCACTTTTTCTAGCAGTGGTTTCTTTTTTGTTGATAGGTCCCAAAGCAAAAGCTGTATTTGAGGTAGACTGAGCTGTACCTGTTTCCATTGGCTATTTTTGCAGCTATTGTAAGGATAACAACACGACATTGATCTTTCTTTGTACTTATTTTTCAGTAATTTCAGTTGCTCCTTGCTGAGAGATTCCCTCTATAGATAGTACATGTTACCTTCCAGATATATAAGGACTCGCTCCAAACTTTTCTATCTGTAAACATAGATATCCTTTTTTTTTTTTTCAGTGAACACGTAGTGGAAAAATTAGAAATCAATACTCTTATCTGATTTAAACCTCTTTAAGTCCTTATCCTAACTGATAACTGAAGTTAACAGGTTTCACTTAATGGCATTAACAGAGGTAACTGAGATTCGTGTATTGTACAGGGGATACTAAGGAAGTTCATCATCCTTCTTAGAAGAGATACAAACTAAAAGCCAGTAATCAACCCTGTAACTCAGATGACTTGATACGCTAGATTTTTTGTGTAAATGGCGGTGCAATTTGAATTAAATTCTTACCTTAATTCAGTTGCAGTGGACACTTGCAATATTGTTTTCTTTTTTCTAACTTGAATTATGTATATGTAACATGAACACCCTCAGATCAGAACACGTGGAAGTAAAATGATGAAGTAGCCTTTGCCACAGCACATTTAGAAATTAATTTCTCTGTGTTTTCTCATTCAGTTTGTAACTGTTGTATTTACACTTTTAAAAAGGACAGTCTGTTTATCATTGACAGACCTATCGGAATTCCCCAAGCTCCAGATAAAGAGTCTTTTCCAGGTTCATAGTAGGTTTAAGATGAGGCTCTTGGGTCTGAATTCTGCAAGGGTTTTAATGTATTTAAGTTCTTGAATTGCTTGCATTAAAATACTTGAATGAGTGAAGTTACTTCTATGGGCATATCTACAGAGACTGTAGTGTAATCTGCAGTCACATTAGCTATGTGGAAATTTATAGAACGATGCAATTATAATCTATAATTATTATGAAATTACATGAAGCTGTACTAGTCTATCTCAGCTGCTACCCTATAACCTGAGATTTTTAATATGAGAGCAGAAGACCTCCACCGCTGGCTGTCATTAATATTTCTACAAAAGCAGTTCATGGGGCAAGAGAGAAATTAATCCTACTGATTATCAAATTGATTAGAAGCTCTAATCATTCTCCAACAGTGAACAATAAAATGAAATAATTAGTGTCAGGGGGTGGCCTGCCTCTGAGCAGCCATAATTTACAAAATGTTGGCCTTCAAAGTTCCTTAGAAGTTTTATTATGAGAGTTTCATCATTGTTTATAGTACTTGTTCTTTCTGTCTCTCCTGAATGAAAATACAAGAAACAGGTATCTTATAGCTGAGATAGGTGTGATTAAAATTATTCTGTCTTTGCCAAATGAAGTTTGTGGCTCGGTGCAGTGTTATGTACCACAGCTCTTTACAGAACAGAAAGCTTCTCATATAATGAATGAACTCTTTTTCTAAATGCCAGCCTTTGATGAGCAACCCAGGTTGGCAATTGCTGTCTGTTCAAACTCTCACACCAATCAGCTCCCAAGCAGTTAATTCGATCAAAAGTAGAATATGTTGCCCAAACGAGCCAAAGCTATTTCTAGAAGTAAAAGCAGCAATACTAAGCACTGACTCTACAATAAATTACCTTGTATTACTTGATGGATTATTATTACAGACTTGGTGCAGCAGCTTAACAGCAGCTGCTAGCAGTGTGGTTTCGTGGATTTTTCCCACAGTTCAGCTATAATAAATGTGGCAATGTGGGAAATGTAAGAATTAAGATTCGAGAACTAGCCCCTCAATTTCACCCACGGTTTTACATCTATTTTTGTTATATGTTTATGTTATTCCTTTACCATTAGTTATTCAATTTCTTTTTCTCCTTTCAGTGTCACCTGCATTGTGAGGCACCAGAAAGATTATGATGCCCTTGACTGCTCACCAGGCTGAGATACATGCCAATTTACTGGCCTTTTTTATGTCAGATGTGAGCTGTGATAGTTGGTAGTGATGGGATACAGCCCTGCACAAATCACAGTAATGTTTTTTGGCAAGTTTTCTGAATTGTTTATTTTTCTCTGAGTTTTATTCTTGTCACTATTGCTTAAGGCACTGTAAGCAGAGTGACAAAACAGGCAGTGCAGCTCCATTAATGAGCTACCTGGGCTGTTCATTCAGGATAGTAATCAGCCTGCTCTTATTTCCCCAGGACATTAATTTAAGGTTGACAATGCATACATAAATGTTACTGAGGCCTGATGGCTAGGATTAGTCTACAGTACCTTAATTGTATCTATACCTGTAAGCTTATAAAATAGCTTGCTTCCACCTGCTGAAGACATAACCAGACCAATTTGGAACCACACAGGTAGAAAAGCAAAGTTTAGTGTAACTTGTATCTTGCAGAACATAAATACACATCCTGACACCAAGTTGAGTGGTGCAGTTGATAGGCTAGAGGGAGGGGATGCCATCCGGAGGGACCTGAACAGGCTGGAGAAGTGAGCCCATGTGAAAAACTCATGAATTTCAAGAAGGCCAAGTGCGAGGTCTTGCACCTGGTTTGTAGCAATTCCCTATATTAATACAGACTGGGTGTTGAATGGATTAAGAGCAGCCCTGCAGAGAAGGACCTGGGGGTATTAGTGGATGAAAAATTGGACATGAGCTGGCAACGTGCATTTGCAGCCCAGAAGGCCAATTGTATACTGGGATGCATAAAATGAAGTCTGGCCAGCAGGTCAAGGGAGGTGATTCTCCCTCTCTAGTCTCATAAGATTCCCAGTACAAGAAAGACATGGACATGGACATGGACATGGAGCAGGTCCAGAGGAAGGCAACAAAAATGATCAGAGGGTTGGAACACCTCTCCGGTGAACAAAGGGCTGAGAGAGCTGGGGTTGTTCAAACTGGAGAAGAGACTTATTACCTTCTTTCTGTATATAAATGGGGATTCTAAGAAAGATGGAACAAGACTTTTTACCAGGGCCTGTAGTGACAGAACAAGGAGCACCAGTCTTAAAAGAGTGGAGAGTTAGACTGGATGTAAGGAAGAAATTCTCTATGATGAGGATGTTGAGACTCTGGAACAGGTTACCCAGAGATGTGGAGTGCCATCACTGGAAGTGTTCAAGGTCAGGTGGGATGGAACTTGGAGCAACCTAATCTTAGTGGAAAATGTCACTGCCAATGGCGAGGGGGTTGGACTTGGTGATCTTTAAAGATCCCTTCCAATGCAAACCATTCTATGATTCTATAATCTCTTTCTCCCCATTCAAAGAATATGTTTTTCCTGTTCTGTTACTCCCTTTGATTGGACATCTTATGCGTGTATGCAGATAGTTTTTTGCAGAAGCAGACTGAACTATTCAGACCCAATTGCAATTCAGACCCATGAGACAAATTAAAGAGGAAGGCATTGGTAAGTGTAGATATTGTGTTCAGGGAAATAACAGTATTTTTCCTTCACTAAATTAGTGTTTTGAACAACTTAATTGCATCAGGCTCCCTGCTTTCATGTAACAAGAAATCATTTGTTATAGGGAGCCCATGGAGATAATACACCCTGGCAAGTACAGTCACAGCTGAGGTTGTTCTGCTGGAGCCTCCGTGCAGCAGGTGCAGAGCTGCTAGAGGTAACTGGGTACAAACCAGTCCAGGCCCATGTGCAGTTCACCCTGATCGTGCACCTGAATTAACAAGCCATGACTAGTTACAGCTTGTTAGATGTGAGTTACAAATCTGAGTTAACAAGATTAGACTGCATCCAGAACTGAGCTTCAGATCTCATGCCATGACACATTCTGTGAACTCTTAGTTACTTTGCTTATCTCTGTGTTGCTCTCAGTTGGGTAGAGCACTACACTCTGCAAATCACTTGCTGAGGCCTCCGTATGAAGTTATTATGGCAAAAAAAGCCACCTTCCTCTGGCGATTTCTGCACCAGTGGTGCCTTTTAGTCTTTGAGAAATTTTTTAGTTCATGTGCTGTATCCCTCTACTCTTTTAAAGCGATTGATGTCTTTTAGACACTATTACCTTGTGGTCCTTTCTCCTGGGTGGCATGTGCTGTGGGCCTATCAGGTACATAGGAAGACAAAGAAAGATGAAACTGTGCTTCACTGATGAGCAAAATAGCAGACCTGGTTTCAACTGACATGGATAAGGAGCAGGTACTTAACAAATTTTTTGCCTCAGTCTTCACCGCCAAGTGCTCCAGCCCTGCTGCCCAAGCCACAGAATCCAAAGGCAGGGACTGAGATCTCAAAGTGAAGTACCATTGACAGTAGGAGAAGATCAGGTTTGAAACCATGCAAGGAACATGAGTGTACACATGTCCATGAGACCTGAGGAGATGCATTCGATGGTCCTGAGGGAACTGGCAGAAGAAGTTGCTAGGTCACTATCCATCAAATTTGAAAAGTGGTGGCAGACTGGTGAAGTTGCCAGCAACTGCCACGTCAGCTGCTGTGACATCTAGCAAACTGAAGAGCTGATGCTCTGGCTGGGCAGCTGGGCATCATAGACCAATTCAGCAGCTGGCCTGTCATAGCACTAATAAACGTCCTCTCTTGGATATTGTTGATCTTATTTAAGCCAGAAAATCTCACACCTCAGTGGTAATGTGTCTCAGCTGGAATGACAAAGGGCTAAAACTTCGGATACCTTTCCTGTCCTTCTTTCTTACTGCACATGACTGGAACATGTTGCCCAGAGAGGTGGTAGATGCCCCATCCCTGGAATCATTCAAGGTCATGTTGGATGGGGCTCTGAACAACATGATCTAGTTGAAGATGTCCCTACACACTGCTGGGGGAGGGGGAGGGGCGGTGCTGGACTAGATGGCCTTTGAAGGTTCCTTCCAACCCAAAGCATTCTACATCCTGATGCTAATGATGTTGTAGGATCAGCTCAAGGGGTGCATTTTTCTTTAGGGATAGAAATGTTGGAAATACCATTTCTTAACAAAATCCACACTCTTGCACACTTCTTATTCATGTGCCTGAAGATACAGATGTTCTCATCTAATCTTAGACTTCTGCCTACAAAACTTTCTTTACTGTTTAAGCTTTTCTGTTTTGTGTGTTACTAATATTGTTTAGTTACGGGATTTTAGTCTCTGTTTTCTTTTTTTCTCTTTTAAATCAGAACGAGACGCATCTGTGCACATTTACACATACAGAATGATATCTAAATCGTCTCATATATGAAAACTATCTTTGCTGTAAGGAACAAAGTAATGCATAGTAAAAATTTGTGTCACTGAATTAACTGAAGGATTTTCATAAGCTTTTCTGCTATTTTTTTCCCCTTATGTTTCATAAGCTATCAAGTTTCAATATTGCAGATTTTTTTTTTTTTTTTAAATGGCTAAGTCTAGATACAGAAATTGTACTTTCCACCCTGACTGTGGAAGTTTTCTTTCCTTTATAAGGAAACACAGAAAGAAAATTAACTTAATCTCTGGCTGCATAAGTCAGACTAGGTAGCTTTCCCCTGAACTATTTGCTTGTTGTAGTGCAGAAGTGGAAGAACAAGAGTTACACCACCAGCAGCAACCTGGTACATTCAGAGGTCTCCATCTTTACCTCATGACAACTGTGTGTGTGTGTGAACGCTAGAAGCTATTTCTTCTGTTCTCCTCTTGTTTCTTGACAGCCATGGCAGCTGGTGTGACCTGTAGTGAGTGAGGGTAATAGGGCATCTCAGACACACAGCACAAATAGTCATCTATGTACACTGCTCCTCTCAGTCCTGAGGTAAATGGATCACTTCATGTTTGATGCTTTTTGGTAGACAAAAAAGGGGAAAGAGAGAGGGTACTCGTCACGCTGTTTTGTGCAGAAATATTCTGATCTGCTTAATTTGAGTGTTGGGTCTTAGGCCCATTTTGTTTTCTTTTAGTATAAATGGGAAACAAACACATTTTAAGAAGTGGTGTTGTTGTTTATTAAATTACTAGAAATAATAGCAGCAACATGTCTTAACAAATTGTTTGAAAAGAATGATCTATTAAGGGTCTTTTGGGAAGCTGGAAGACCTGTGGTGTGGTGGATTAATATAATCTCGGTATGGGGTTTTTTGGTTGGTTTTCTTTGATTTTCCCTCCTCTGACAAGAGGCAGGTAAAGCCTGTCCCTGAGAAACTGGTTTATAGTAGATATGATGGTACGGTTCTGCAAAATTTACAGAAAGAGGAATGTGGGGGTCATCAAGAGATGTTACGGTCACTGATGGCGTATTACTAGGAAAATCCACCTTTGCCTGTGGAACACGTTTTTTGGGGGGGACTAAGCAGTTGAGTAGGGCAATCTTAAAGTTCTGAAAGAACCTATGTTTTGGATACTGCCCAATAAATATTATAACAGCACAGTAAGCAGGTTCTGTCTTTTTAAATATGACTACTAGTTGCCAGGTGTGGCTTGTTGAGACATGAACATCCCCAGGAGGACACTTGGCTTTGTAAAGGTGACAATGAAACAGCAATTGCAAATGTGGTCGATCATCTGATCTTGATGTTTTCTGTTTATTACATTTAAAGTTATATGGCAAGGAACCTCAAAGAATTGAATGACAGATCTGCCCTAATTACATCTGTAGTGCCTGTTTTTACAGAGAATACAGAGAAAACTTTAGGAGATTCACAGCTACTTGATTCAGCTTCATCCTTCTTTGACCTTCTTCAGGTGTGTACTGTTGCACATTTTCATGCTTCTGAAGTAGGCAAAGATGGTCTATTTAGCAGACAATCTGCTTACTTCCCTGCTGCTCCGCTGCAGAAAGTTTTTGCTTTGCTTTATTTACATTGGTACTCCAGCACAAGGCAGTGGTGAATTAAAAAAAGAAAAATTGATAAAATAAACAGTGTGTGTGTGTGTGTGCAAATAAAAGGTATTAAACTCACCTGATTGGCTTATGATGCATGGGAGTGAATTGTAGGTAGACTTTATATTCCCTGGATATAACTGTATATTATTTTTATGTTTGCTTATTTTTAGCCTAGCAACATCGATTATATATTGGCAGAATCATTCACTATCTCTTGTGTAAAGTGTAATGTCTGGCACCTAGGATTTACAATCTGACTTAGTACTCACATACTTATAGAGGAAGTAATAGTGTCTTGGGTATAACTTGCATGCTGAACAGCTCTGGATCTTTTGTTATTAATCATCCTTTCCCTCGTCTCAGCTTTCCATTAAGATTGGTTTTAGCAGTACAAACCCACAGAATGACTCCCTGCAGCCAGTTCTAGAAAGTACAATTCAGAGTTTATAGAACTTTTCTATAGTCAATGTTATGTAAAATAAGTCAAAGAAGTTATTTTACACAGTATTTAAATCATGCTTCCTTAAGAATATTCTAGTTTCATTTTAAAAAAATCCCAACTTCTGTATATTTTGTTTTCCTAAAACATCTTTGAATAATTACTTAATAGCACTTCCTCAAAAATTACTAGTGCTCAGGAGAAAATTGCTTCTGTAAATCAGAGTGAACTCTGAGATTTACGAATAATCTGTTTCCGCCTGCCTTTTCACAACTTTATTTGAGAAATTAGGCGTATCTGTAGCCACTCAGTTTTATGTGGTTGCCAGAGTTTAAATACTTTTCATCTGATTACTAATTTGTATTGTCAGGGTTTTGACCACTGTATGCTTTCATGAAATAGATGTAGAAGACAAAACGTGGCCAGACAGAACCCATTCACACCTAAGCCAATGTTCAGAAGCCTCTGTAGTCCTGTGTGGAAGATCCTCCTTCAGCTTTCTAGTATACTAATTTTGAAGGTGACCTTCACAGGGATTTAACCAGGGACTTAGAAGAAAAAAACCCATGCTTGCAAGGGAACTGGAAAACTGACTGAAGAGTGCAGCATGGTCCATCATCTATAAGTAATACCCTGTTCTCCTTGTCAGAACTGTGCTCTGAGCACTTCTGCAAGAGTCTGATGAGACTTGACAAGTGTAATTCTGGTAGGAGACTAGAATTTTAGGCTTTATTTTTAGGTTGTAAAATATTTCGGATGTTTAAGAAAATATTATGAAATCTAGTAACTAATTTAAATCATATGGTTATATGAACTGCCTCGGAACCCTATTAATTTAACTGGCTAAAAGTCAGGATTACTCTCTTGACTTTCATATTTCAGCACAGTAAAACAAAAGTCAGCACTGTACATGTAAGAAATATACTGAGAAAAAGGTATCACAACAGCTCTAACGTAGCAGAAAAGTCACTGAAAAAGAGTAATGGTGTTACCTGATGGAATATGCTGTAGAAAAATAGTAAGCAATGAATACAGAGGAAATAAGGGCAGCAACTTAATTAAACATTTTACAATAAAGGAGAATTGGTTCTAAATATAAGGTGCAAGCTTTTAATTATTTCAACTTTTAAATGACAAAAAACAATGCAAATCAAATTCCAGACACATTTTGTGTAGTCTCTTGTGTTGCACATCATGAAATACACTTAGAATAGACTGAAACCACCAAAGACATAAAATGGCAGTTGCAGCCAAGATTCTGAAGTTTAATTCTTTTTCAGTATTACCAGTGGTAGAATTGTCAATAGCATTTATGCAGCTAAAGCTTCAGTGCAATATCCAATATAAAGGTTGTAAGAGGCAGGAATCATTCTGATTGTTTGGTTTTTTTTCTTTTTCAACAACACAAGATGGGATTTTTCTCTAGTTTTAATTCAGACATACTTATTTAGTATCCTGGTTTTCTACTTTATTTCTGCAGCTTTTTGTTCAGTTACATGGCCTCAACATGGACATAAATGGGACATGATGTAATTAAAAAGAGCATGGAAATTTGAAGGTGTGTGAATCTCCTCAGTTGTCAGTCTGTGAAAGACTGTTTGTCTCATAGGAAAATTTTCTCTCATAATTTTTTTAAGGTAGAAAGTAAAGGCCAGGAAACTAAGCAATTGCCTTGGCTAATCATACCCTTTTTCCCTGTGAACACCACAATGGTTGAGCCATTGAATTTATTGGCAAGATCGTCACATATGTTGTTTCTGATTGTCCTGTATTGTTCTAGTCTCAAGAAGAAGATCATAAGGGAGTTTCATCTTCTTTCTATGCTCTGTCAGTCACTTATGCTACTCTGTTGCAAAGCCTGAGAAGAAGCTCAGACAATGAGTACAGTTCTGTGATCTGGATAGTCAGAGGAGCAGACTGTGGGGCCTGCTGCAGACTTTACCAACCCCATAGTTTAGCTAACCTCTGTCACCTGCTCCTGTGACCTACCCAAGGTTGCCTGCCTTGCTTGGATCACTTTGCCACCTTTGAAGGACTCTGTTATAGGTAGCATCAAAGCTGAGAGGCATGGAAAATATGATAAGCAGATTTGGCAGAAAGAAATTGGATTCACTTGCTTCTCCTCATGAAGCTAACATTATAGTTTTAACAATTAATACAATGAGAATCATTATAGGCCACAACTGCCAGTTTCTTCATGTCAGTTCTCTATCCTATGACAAAACCTAAAAATGTTCCTGTCTTAGACTACGTGTGGGAATTTGCTAGAAAGCTAGATAAAATATTATAGAAGAGTAAAGAGATTAAGATGACGTGCTATATACTTGCACCTCCCTTACCCCACGTCAGCAGAGAGAGACACAACCTGTTTGGGAGCCTTAGTGTTTTCTCCATGGTGACTGATGGCTGCGAATCCACAACTGCCTACTGGCTTTGTACTTCTACTGCAACACCCTACTTGGCTGAAATTTTGCAGTCCACCAATTCTCTACCACTTTAATGGTCTTCAGGGGCTTTCATTAACAAAAGAAGGAATTAGAACAATTCTTGTTACTTGAAGTCTTGGAAAAGAATCAAGATGATTCCCAGTACCCTATGAAGTAATAAAACAAGCACTTTGTTTCAGTAGTTAGCTTGTGCGCTGGCCACAGGATGATGCTTCTGAAAATGGCGAATAATCTGCAAACTGCAAGATGAAGCACTATGTGAAAAGACTGCATGTAGATGAAAAATCTCAAAAGTTATCTTCTGGACTAGTTTACAGGAACACTGTTATGGATTAAGGAGAATAAACAAACTCTGCCTAATATAGGATTTCCTTTGAGGCAGTGTGCAAAAATGACAGTAAATTTCTATCTTCAGTTTGTTCATTTGCGTTGCCTTGAATGTGTTGCTTCTTTGACCCAAAGTGAGCAAAGTTCAATCCAAAATGAGTTCTAAATATGCTCCAAGGAGGCCAGGGATTTATCCCAAGGCAGAACATGACCTTACAGAGAATACCACAGGAGAATCATTGCAATAGACTCACTGCTTCATCAATAAATTGCTATCTGGTCTCGATGAAGCCTTCTAAAGGTGCCTATAAATTGCTAAAAGAATCTGTTCAGCTTGGATCATGGGTCTGAGGGACCCATATGCCTTCATCTTCCAGCATTGCATATTATGGTAGCTCTGCCTCTGGTGTAAATCAGAGTAGAATCGGCTTCCTACAGTGTTCTCATTTTTTTCATATTTCTTTTTACTAAAACTTTCAGAAACCCTGCTTGTAAGGAACAGCTGGAGCTTTTGTACAGGTGTATTGTGGATAGGTAGCTACTGGCAACTGGGTCATAACTGATCTTTTCCATTCACCCCATAAAGAATACTGTAGCAAACTTGAAACAGCAACAAATAGAGAAAATGATTATTTTCATTGTAGATAAAACTCTCACCGTCAAGTAGTAACTTTGATGTATTTCATAAGGTTAGAAAAGAATGTTTGAATCATTCATCGTGAAGCATTCTCAAGCTAAAAGGTCAAAGGATTCTCACATCTCACTGAAAACAATCTCCAAAGCCAGAAGACGACTGCAGGAAACATACTGAGCCAAACTTTATTTTGACTATGGGGAAGTGCTGAAAATGAGTCAGATAAAGTAAAAGAAAGCAGCCTTCAAAGTTAAAGGGGAAAAGTTATTTCAGTTGGACATTTCTTAAGAAAGAGTTCTTAAATGGTGACCCCCCCCAAAAAATATATGCAGCCCTGAAAAAAACATGAATCCTAATAAGACTGAAATGCACATAGAAGTAACCCGCATGTTGCCTTTTCTGTGTGCTTCGTGAGATGAAAAAGTGTAGTTAACAAAAGAACAAGTTGAAGAGCTCTTCGGTTACTCATGGTGACAATTCAATGTGTCTTTCTGTATAACAACATAAACTATAAGAGAAAGATGGTGATGGAAGATTTTATATAATAAGGAAGATAATCTAAGCTTGCTAGAGTACCTGGGGAAGTTATAGCATTTGGAAACAGAAGATCTTTAAGTGATAGTTCACTTTATAGCAAACTACTCTGGAGAATTTTTGTTCCTGGAAACATTTCTGCCACGGATTCTTCCTTCCAGCCCCCTGCAGGTTTTTTACTTACCTTTTGCTTGAGAGCAAATGTTCTGTGTTCCATGGCATACATCTCTTCTCACTTCTTTGTAGAATAGTTTTTTAGCCTGTTTTTCCCCTCTGCTTTCATTTCTGTGCTGTTTTACTTGAACAAGAAAATTCTTGGGAAATAGACACATTTGCATTTGTCTTTTCTAAAACTATACGTAAAAACATCTGACTGAGAACAGGGGAGCTGCTGGGAGAGAAGAAAGCACAATTGTAAAGTGAAACTAAGAAATGAATTGTAGATTTGTGCAAGCTGGCTGGCTGGAGTCCTGTTCCAGTGAGGGGTCAGTTAGGGGCACCAGGTTCCACTTGGCTGTGTGGCAAAAGGAAGCACAAGCCACAGCGGACCAAGCTAATGGGCAGGTGGTGACAGCTCAGTAGTCTCAGCTCTCTGATTTGCCTCAGGATCTCCTCACCATAGCACGGTATGTACTATGAGTGCTTGCTGATTTATTACGAACCTTGTCCTTCAATTAGTTATAAAGATCACTAGAACCTATGTTTCTGTAATTAAAGTTGTAATTTATATGTGCATTCTGAATACTTTGTCTAGGAAACCCCAAAATAGCTTGGCTGGGGGCGGGGTGGGGGGAGGGTGTATAAGGTGAAATTTTGGTCATTTATGAAGTCTGATGTTAGGCCCTGAAAATTACTGGTTGCATTTTGAAGTGTGGGTTGCTGGAAACTGAAATCAATAAACTTACAAAAACAATGTATTTTAATCCACTCACACATAGATATGTACACAAAGTAAATCTTTTCCCCATCAAACCAACAGAGGTGCGTTACATTATTTATCTCTGCCTGGACTTTTAGCTCTACTGTAGGGTATTAATCACGTAGATGAAATATAAAGTCAAATGTACTACATTTAGATTTGTACTACAAATCTAAATTGGATGGGAAAATAATAGGAGTCATGGAAAGGTTTTCACATAAAAAGAAACCAGGGAGAAAAATTAGGACTGCCTTTTTTTTTTTTCAGAAGACTAGTTGGATATAGATGAAATAAGATAGGAGTTAGCCACATCTCACGTGAAATGAGCTCTAGAAAAAATAATTAATTAAACTACTTAAGGTAGGTGATAAGTCTGTGGGACTTTCTGCAGTCTAATGAAGAGTAAAGAAACAGCCATGCACAACTTCAGCTTTATTTGAATTTGGATGTTTGCAATACAGACCCTCTGCAACTGTGTCAGTTGCCCTTTTAGAGGTGCTTTTTCTTTTCGGGCATGATTCTTCTTATCCATTTCAGTTGTTGACTTTAGGAAGAGGTTAGTACATTAATATAATGACCTTTTTTCTCTGTTGACTCTAGAAGTGTAAGTGGATTTTATCAGAGATGTATATCTACTTCTGGCCAGAAGAATCCTACCGATTATTGCAAATATTCGTCATTTTTTCCTTGTAAAAGGGAAAAACAATCCCCAAAGGTAGTTGTGGTTGCTCTTCCACAAATTTGAAAGGCATTTCACACCTTACAACTAACAGAAATTCCCCTGTGGTGATCAGTATGGTAGATCTTTGTGAGGCTGGGATGTGCCTTTGCAGACAAGTGTTTCCGAACAATGTTCAATCTTGGGTGTTTTGTCAGGCTGGCTTTGGCACTCTGGGCAGACGTTCCCACACTCTCTAACTTCTTAAGGTTTTTCTTATTGAAATGACAGAGATTCTTATCTCATGGAGGGCAATGGGAAAGCTCCTACATCTTAAAATCTGTTAAATGTGGTACTGGCAATATTATTAGATGCAAATACTTGCTTCTTCGAGCATGATAGTGAAATGCTGGATCCAGGGCCATGCTTGTAAATTATTACAGATTTGTTAAATTCATATGTTCATGCAAGCAAAACCTTGCGGCAAAAAGCACTAACAGTCTCAAAGTAATTTTTACTTTGTCTTTTGTTAAGGAAATGTTTTTTGATCATACTTCTTGAACTCTGTGGTTTCTCTAAATTATCTAGTAATATTAAGTCTTTCTGAAGTCTTGCTCAAGTACCCTAAGTAATACCTAACAGTAAACATGAAGTCATACTTAAAAATTCTTCTACTTTTATGGGGTTTTATTTCAAATATATAAAATAAACAATGTTTCCATTTCAGAATGATTATATATATAGGTTTGATATATGTCTATATATATGTATAGACATACACTTTAGAATATTCCTTCTTCCTTTTCCATTTTACTACTAACATATTAGATTGGTGCATTACTATATTTGGGTTCATACTTTTTTTTCTATTTTAGTCTATTTCTGTTTTTTAGACCATTTTCAATCTTTTATTTTGTATTTCTTCTGACTTGTTCATGTTTTTGTTATTTCACTCTCAACTTCTGCATTTATTTTTCATTTTTCCCTGATAAACACTAACATAGGGAAGACAGTCAGTTCTGATTTCTAATGTCACCTTACAAACCCTCCAGGGATTTGCCACGCCATCTCCATCTTTGACATCTACTTGCAAATCTTTCGTGAGTGGTCTTTAGTTATACCCACATTGCTTCCATTTCCAGTAGGGTTTTTGCTGATCACTTTACGTATACATGTATTTATGTATGTATGTGTATGTATTGTTTTCATTTACTTGTCCATTGCTTAGGCTTTCTGATTTCATGCTTATTTAATTTTTTTTGCTCCATCAGTCCCTTCCCCACCATGGTTTTAGCTTATATCTGTCTTTTTCCTCTTTGAGCTTCTTCCCCACACTTTTATATATGTATGCACAGTATCTTGTGTTTCTGGAAAACATGTATGTTGCAATTTCCCTTGCTGATTTTTCAGTTTCTACTACTTGTTCTGGTAATGACAAATAACGACTTCAGCTACATCAGCCTCTGCCTCCTGTCCATGTCATACTTTTCAGACTCCTAATTATGTAATGCAAAGTGATGACCTTTATCTTTGGTTGCAAACACTCTATGTAAATAATCAGCCTTTCACTCCATCTGGAAACTGCAGTGTTATGCCTAAACCCTCTACCATCCTGCTCTTGAACTTTTGAGAACCCCCGACCTGCTCCTGTGCTGGTGCCTGGAAACACAATGGGATACCTGACAGAAGCCCCTCTCTAGGGATTCGGGTCCAATGGCTAATTCAAACCAGCATATTAAAAAAAACCCATTTATTCACTCAGAGGTGTTACATCCCAGGGAAACCACCCACACTCTATTAATCTGAGTCACTTTCTTCCTCTCAAATGTTGGATGTGTCTTGCTCTCCCAGATGTACCCATCAGGACCTTAGGCTGCACTTTGTGAAAGGTACTTTGAGGACGGAATCACAAACTTCTTTTCAATCTAAAGCTCTCAGATTTATGAAATCATTCACAGACTTTCTGAGCAGTAGTTACTATTTTAGCTGTCATCATCTTGACTCATTAATTTCTTATCTTTGGCTACTATTGTGTTTCCTCATTTCCTTTTCCCATAGCCTCAGGCAGAGAGTCCTAAAAATGTAGATCGCCTCTTCTTGACTGCATAGGAAAGAGCTTCACACGCCTAGTTCTTGGCAACAGTAGCTCCCATTAAATGTGATGAAATGGCTTGAGTATGTTTTTCAGAGCAAGAGCAAAGCCTCTCAGAGCACTCTAAATAGAAACCGAGTTACAGAATAATTAGGAAATGGCTATTATAACTCAAATTGTGTCTGGTGAAGAAGGATTACAGAGAGCGGGGAGTGCTCTAATTTCTTTGCTGTGCAAGTTCTCCTAAATGCAGTGTTTTCAGAAATGATGAATTCTGCTGAATTCTGGCTGGCAAGTGATAAATGCACAGTGTATTTTTCCTACTGCTAAAGATTTTTTAGTTTTTTGGTTTGGGTTTTTTTTGGTGTTTTTTTTTTTCTGGTTTGGTTTATTGGTTTTTTTTTTTTTTTTTTTTTTTTTTTTTTCACATTGGATTTTAACTTTTTTTTTTTGGTTTTTTTTTTTTTCTGGTTTGGTTTTTTGTTTTTTTTTTTTTTTTTTTTTTTTTCTGTACCAGCTGGAATTTAACCTTATGCAATGAATAAAAATTTAACATGTTCTTAAGGGCTTTTCCTTTGACTTATTCTTACCCCATGGTGTGTACTTCCTTGCAGGGAATAAGAATATTCAATTGGATGGTTTCTAGTTGGTGTAGAAATTCTAGAGGGGAAAAATACTTTTTTAAAATTGATTTTTATTTATTAATTAAAATTCTGTAGAATTTTCAATGGCTATGTTTCTGAGATAAACCAAAAAGCAATTCTGCCATAGGGAATAATTCTGTAAATCTTAAAACCTCCTGAGTCTGCAGTAAAAGCAGCATTTATACTCTGTCTAACTTGATCCGTAGAAACATGATCTCTGCACATGGGTCCTTACACCTAAATCTGTTTCTCTCTTCTCAAAAACTGGGCCTCATTGGATATTCTGAAGTGTATCAATACCAATTTTTGTTTTCTTTTCCTCTCCGAATTCTTAGAAAAAACATTCCAGTCAGGTGCTTTTAGTCAGATTGCCATACCTGCAGCATTTTTACCCTTAGTTCTCTTTTGAATTTTATAGAATAGAATCACTGGTTTGTGCTTTGGATCCTCAACAGATATCGTTATCATTTGGAATCCCCCAGCCAGGATAGATTCACTGAGTTAAATAAAGCGGGTACTGAAACGTAACACCTGATAGCTGACATATCTACTGACTATTCATGTAGCAAAATATTTTTCTGTGAAGCATTTTTTAAATAACTGCAAGCAAACATTTCAACATTTTGAGAAATATGTACAGCATATTGAGAGATTGTCAGGGCTAGAATACTCTGACTGTCCTACCTGAAAGGGTAATGATTCATAAAGGACTTAAGAGAAAATACTAATGTATTTTGTGACAGGAATAGCAATTTCTAGTAACAAGAGTTTAATAATAGTAAAGAGACTGTCAAAATGTGCCCACCTACTACTCTAAACCTATGAGTTACACAGAAAGATATAGATTCAAATTACAGATAACGAAAATATTTATTCCATTGACAGCATAAGTGTACTCATTACCTGACTTACATAATGCTCAAACTCTCCAAATTGGTTGATGCTGTGCCTGATGACATTGCATACTAACTAGCTTCCAGTATTTTATTCTTACTGCATGATTTCTCTCCATTGAAAATATTTAAGAGAACAAAGACTTTATCTGGCAGATGGGTCAAAATAGCAAGAAAAAAAGTGGTATTCTTCTCCTACTCATTTTTCTGAATAGCTGGAGTCAGATTGCAGACATTTTTGTCATAACAAAGGCTTCTGAGACCATGTTACTTAATTCTTGTATCAGATATTTCAGAGTCCTTTGTTATACGCAGTAGAAGCCACTCCCACACAATACTGCTGGAAATGGTAAATCCTGTTCTGTTAGTGTTTTCATTATGATATTGTCTGAGAATTTTGGTAGCCTGTGTTAGTTGCAAAGATTTCTGAACACTTGTTGACAAACACGTTGATAGACAATATAGAAGAGTAAAACTGGAATCTAAGAAAGGAAAATATGAGGATGGAATTGAGACAGAGAGGTTGGTTCTTGCGTGTTTGTTGAGAAATCACTGACCTTCCTGGACTGAAATGTAGCAGCGTGCAGCAACTAACCTCCTCATACACATTCAATAAGTGATACAGCAAAGAGAATCGATTACCACTATGCTGAGCCAGGGAGCTGAGACAATGACTGCAGTCAGCATCCAGTTAGCCTCTGCTCAGCCACCAGGCTGGGTTAAACATGCAAAAGACGTGATGAAGAAAGTGAGGAAAGTGCCATTTTGTGTGTGGTACAGTAGTGGCTGGAGCAGTTCCTTGGTCAGAGGGTATTGCTACTCCTTTCTTCCTGGTGAGCTTCCTAAAGGTCAAGGTTGTATTTTACACCAGGCAGCAACGGCTGTGTTATGGAGACTGACCTCAAGCCAGTGTGAGGAGGTAGGATTCCCTACCTTTCCTCTCCTCTCTAGGTACTCTCCATTCCAGGCCATACAACGTGCAGGCACGGACTGCCTGCCCTGGCTGAAGGAAAGCATTAGCCTTTTATAAACAGCCCTACAGGTAGCTGTTTGAGCACTCTGCAGCGGGGAGAGGAGGCCGAACCTTCTCAGGCTGTGGAGGACAGGGAATGGCCAAGTTCCAGAGCAGTAAATTTTGGACAGAATTAAGGGCATTTGCTATTGGCATCCACCTTTTACAAGAAAGTGGTCACCAGCAATGCAATTTGCTTGATGTTGAGGTCCTCTGGAGCCAGAGATGGAGGAAAGCCCTAGTTATGGATGTGAGATGTGCTGTTGCATAGGGGAATGATAGGTATGCAGTCATGTCTGACTGGGGAATATCTGGCACGGGCCATAACTGCAACTCTGTGCCTTTTGGACATCAAAGCTGTTCCTGAATTTAATTTCTTTATGGCCAGGCAGTAACTGGTTGGAGAGTAGGAATGGCGATAATGTTCAGATCACATTCCAGGCTTTCAACACTTCGTCCTGCCCACTTACAGATGTAGTGCTATGACTCAGTCTGGTGCCTCACCAAGGTGTGCTGGACCTAGGTCAAAATGGCTTTTCCTTGGGTGCATCTTATTACTTCAGAGTAGAAGCTAATTGAGGAGCTAGTTTCTTTGGACTGTAAAATAATATAAGTGGCTACTGTGTCAGAGTTATTTATATATTCCAGTGTATCCTGTTCTACTTACTGACAGAGCATATTGATGCTTTCTTTCACCAACACGTTTACTGAAGCAGGGCACTGCAGAAGTGTGAAACAGTGCTTGTGAGGTTTTGAGTTCAGCTGCTAGCATCCAACATGTATTCCAAAACCTTTTTTTTTTTTTTATATTTCTGGAAACTGCTGTTTCTCTGTTTAAGTCATATAATGTTTCACTGAAACTTTAAAAAATAAGTTGAGTATGCTGGATGCATTGTGGAAATGGGCAAAAAAATTTCTTAATCCACCTCAGGCTACTATAGTGGCTTTCCAGGAGGTCTGTCTTGAATCGCTTGCACACAGTCTTCCTCTACTGACACTGAGAGACCCCAGGGGACATTCAGAAAGTCTACGATAGACTGATGAAGACTTTAAAATTAAACCACCAAACCATTCAAAGAATTTCTCAACTTTAATATAATCAAAGATAAATTAGGCTATTTGCATGACATATTTTATATTTGTGTCTCAGGTTGCTCCATCTCCTACTGGACTGTGAACAGAATTGAGCATGCTTGTTCTAAACCATGTCTTCTACTCTGTACGTTTTCCACAAAATCAAGTCTTTTGACTACTAAACACAGTCTTTTATTATAAATGATTGTTCTTCCACAGTTTTTATTATTCAGATAGCGGCATCAGGCATTCATCATCTAGGTGCCAAGAAAAGCAAACTCGTTTACCGTTTCATCTGTTGTCAGTTCACAACTTGTTTTACAGTGTCTGCCATTGTAACTATTTCAAACCTTTGGTAGCTCTTTGCCAATAGTAAAAAATATTACATAATAAAAATAAATTAAGTCAAAATGAATTGATAATTTAAATGTTCAGAACTGGAAAATAGTCCAGATTGTGGCATGAGTATAAATAGCCTGATTGCTCTATAGCAAGTACAGAATTAAAAATGAACTCTACTCTCCACCCCAGCGCATCCCCCCAACAATAAACAAATTCTGCAATAAATGCAACAAATAGTCCTCCTGTCCTCAGAGGATGGAGTTCAAGGTTACTGAGCTAGCTTTAAATCCTGTTGTGCTCCCATCTAAAGTATAGAGAGGAGAGCACTTTTAAGGACAAATAAAACAGGTTAGACCCATTCCAGTGTCACTTAGGCTAGGTAACTAACTAAAATGTAACATGAGCGTAACTAGCAGGGTAAGAAAGTGCTTCATTCCCTTGACTCATCAGTTGTGAGGCTGTATCTGGAGTACTGTGTCCAGTTTTGTATTTCCAGTGTGAGGAAGACATTAATGCAGTGGAGTGAGTCTACTAATGGCACTAAAACAAATGGAGTGTATAATGTACAAGGGGAAACAAGGAGAGATGGGTTTGTTCAGTCATAAGAAATCTAAACAGGGATCTAACTCCTTTTGTCAACTGCCTAGTGGAAAGCTATAGAGAGGATGGAGCTGGACCCTTCCTGGAGGTACACTGTTAACAGAAAGAAAGGAACGCAACGTGCAACAACAAAAACTCCAATTAGGAATTAAATATTTTTTCACCATGAGAGTGATCAAATATAAGAACATGTTTCCCAGAGAGGCTCCATGTGAAATCTTCCTCCTTGGAGATACTTAAAACTCAAATAGACAAGTGTCTGAAGAAATTGATCTAACTGGAACTGATATGAATCAATGACTGGTGTAGATGCTCTCCAGATGTCCCACCTATATATGATTCTATAAACAGGGTTATTACAACCATTGTCTAAGAAAAAGGTGCAGTAGCTGCTTTGACGGTAACTTTTGTGAACATTTCTGAATAGTGCTAAGTAGATGTTACCTTAAGTGAGTAAGGAAAAATCTTCACAAGTGCTGAACCCTGGGGCTTTTCTTTGGAAACAACTGGATTTGCAGCTTTTAAATGTTCTAGTGTTCTTTCTGTACGTACTCAAACCTGTACGTGGTCATATAACCTCAGTGTGAAAACCGACAATTCTAAAGTTGCAAGTGAATGCCTTGGCATTTGAATCAGGCTAGTTTTTGCAGAGCAGATATTTCTGCTAGGGAAATCAGAACTCCTCAGAAGTTAGGGTTGCAAATGATTGCTCTGATTGATTATATGGGGAACCACATAACTGCTTCACCACAGAACATGATTAATTTGATATTAGCGGTTGAATACTGCTACAGGATCTTAAAAAAGGATGCATTTAATATACGGGTAATGACTTCTGGCTTGATTAACACTGGAAATTTTTTGTGGCACTGAAGCTATACACACACACACACATAATTGTAAATGAAGTAATTTGTTTTCATTCCATTGTACATATATATATATATATTTATAAGGAGGTTTTTAAAAATTAAAACATAAAAGAAGCATGCAAGAAGTAGAAGCAGGGATAAGTGACCTGGGAGGAATATGCATTCACTGTCAAAGCACACATGGGGACAGGATTAGGAAAGCCAATGTTCACCTGGAGTTGAATCTGGCAAGGGATGGGAAGGGCATCCAGAAAGGCTTCTACAGATTTATCATCAGCAGAAAGAATCTCAGGGAAAATGTGGGCCTGCTGCTGAGTGTATCTGGGGACATGGTGATATGGACAAAGGATAGGGAAAAGGCTGAGGTACTCGTTGCCTTTAGGGAATCCCACGTCCTTGTGATCCATGGGGAAGTCTGGAGCATGCTTAAGACTTACTCTCAGTGAAGGGGGATAGAGCTAGAGAATATCTAAACAAACTGGAAGTATATAAGTCCAGTGGACTCATTAGTGCTGAGGGAGCTGGCCATTGTCCTTGAGAGGCCACTCTTGATTATGTTTGAAAGGCTGTAAATACTGGGAGAGGTTCTTAGGGTTGGAAGAAAGCAAATATCAGCCTTCTATGATGAGATGACTGGTTTGGTGGATTAAGAGAGTAGTGGATATTGTTTGTTTTGGCCTTAGCAAAGGTTTTCAATACATTACATGCTCATAGACAAGCTGAAGATACATGGACTAGATAAGTGGACATTCAAGTTGATTGATAAGTGGCTGAACTGCAGGTTTTAAGGGGCTGTGATCAGCGGCATGAAGTCCAGGTGAAGACTAGTCACTTGTGGTATACGCCAGGGTTGATATTGGATCCTGTATTGTTTAACATCTTCATTAACAACTTGGATGATGGATCAGACTTCAACAAGTTTGAAGGTGCTACAAAACTGGGAGGAGTCATTGACAGACCAGATGGATGTGCTGGATCTCAACGGGTTGGAAAAATGGTCTCATAGGAATCTCATATTCAACAAAAGGAGATGCCAAGTCCTGTATCTGGTGAGGAATAACCCCAGGCACCAATACCAGTTGGGGATCAAATGGATGGAAAGCACCTTTGCAGAAAAGGACCTGAGGGTCCTGGTGAACAAACTGAATGTGAACCAGCAATGTGTTCTAGTGGCAAAAGTGGCCAACATCCTCCTGAACTGCATTAGGAAGAGCATTGCCAGCAGGTTGAGGGAGTTAATCCTTCCTTTCTGTGATGATGAACAAAGAGAAGAAAAGAATGCCAAGAAAATAATTATTTATTACCTAGAGGCCTGATTGTACACTTAAGAAGCAGATTCCACAGTATAGACTTTTAGAAATTAATTTGCAAAATGCTGATGGCAGATCTTGCTCTGGGTTTTGGTAATTCAGAAATGCTGAGCTTTTAGGCACCTGGCTGCTGATGTCCAGATGCTGGAGGGGAAGTTCTGTGCTCAGGCTCCTAAGATGGTTCTTTGTGATGTATGATAAATGATAAGGAGGAAATACAGAAGAACAGGATGTCACTGATGTTCCATCAATTTTGAGAGCTTAGGCACCTGCTTCAGCCCTGAATGAAGTCCATCCAAAAACTGCAGTATGGCATCTGTCCAGTTCAACTTTCAGGAGTTGATTAGAAGTTACCACTGGCTGTAAATGATGGCAGTATTTACCTTTTATAGATAATTATAAGGTTAGAGCACTTCCCTAAGATTTGAGAAACTGTTTTAGCCTCCTCAGTTTATCTTATGTCTTAAAAGCATTAGAAAATCTGAAATACAAACACGAAAAATTTTCAAAGAAATTTTTTTTAAATTCTGTCAAATTCTTTAACTTTTGTTCTTTGTTTTTGAGGTCTCCTATGGAATGAACAATAATTTAAGTCATGCCTTGCCCTTCATTCTTGGCCTCTTAACCTTAAATGTGTATCAGCTTTCAAAAAAAATCTCATTTTATGCTAGACCTGCTCAGAATACAACTCTAATTATGATAACTGTTGATCTGTGATAAATCAGTTGACACTATGCTGATGTACAGCCTTAGACATCTTTACATGTACCAAATATATTATAAACTTTGCCCTTTTAAACTCTGTATTTAGTTATGAGTTAGCCATTAACTATTTCTGTTGGATGAGTATAATAATACCCCCATCAAATAAAGGGACTGAACTGCCATGTGTAAACACGTGGATTAACAATGTTTTTTTGTATTTACTTTCATTATAATAAATCTCTCGGCAATCAACAAGCCTGAACTTGCTCATTGGCATTTGGTTTCATGATATGATGGATAAGGGTAATTATGTATATGGTTTTCTAGTGTCTCAACTGTAGCAGAATTAAATGTCTGAAAACTTAGCTCAAAGGAATATAATTGTATTTATTCTTACTATGCATTGTGTGGTTAGTATATGACATAAATATTTAGAAAACTGATCTCCTGCTTTATACCCAGCTCTTCAGAGTGGCAGAAATCTTTCTTAATCAGGTGCTTTGGTTGTCATACGACTCCATTTTTTTCTTGCCTTCTGTTTGTTTCAAGAATGCTCTAAGTTTCCCCAGTGTATTTCAGTCTGCAAAGGTGTATAACTAAAGTGTAAACATCGCAAATCAAATATATTTGACCTAATTTTATGTAGACATGTTCAGAATATCATAATTGTACATGGATGAATAGTTACATCTCAGGAAACCTTAGAGTGTGTGATACAGGACAGTTTTTCTCTAAGCTTGTTATACAGTCTAAAATAACTTACATCTCGAGGTATCTTTGACAACCTGTTTCACTATATACACTACAGCTCCCACATCTCTAGTCCATGCACTCCGTCATGAAAAATTAATAAATCCAGTCATTTAAGCCAGTTTATTGTTTTCCCAGAATTTTATTCATGAGAATGAAGTGAAACTATGAGATTAACTTATAACAGCACATATTACAGAGGCCTCAGGTGGAACCCATTTCAGGAATTGAAAGTTACTTGTGCTAAGTTGAACATAACTTTATTCTGGAATCTCAGATTCAGGTGGTTTTGGATAGCATCAGTCTAAAAATGATTAAGTTATGTTTATTTATGAGCATAACTGAACTTCCTAGCATTTTTTTCAGTGTATTCCCTTTTGCAGTTATCACTGCCATGGAGATTTTTGTTTTGGAAACATAGGTCATGCAACCCATAACTCCAGAGGTCAGCTTTAATTTGCAGTGAGTATGACTTTCTAGAATACATGTAAAGATGTTTGTCTTTTGTGAAGCATGAGAATGTGATCCTACTATAAACAAAGCATTAAACAGATTTGAAAACCTAAAGATAAGGATTTATTTGAAGTGTGACGTAGTTACCAAATTGCAGCTGGGGCATTGCTGTTGTTGGTAGGAAAAAATGCCATAGGATTCAAGAACATGTGGTTTAGAGTCAAAGATTGTTGTCTGTCTTCATAGGACATGAATGTTGGAACAGAGAATTTTCAAGAATTTTCAAGTCTTTGAAGTGTGTGGCTTTTCATGCCCTGCAAATACTGGAACAATTAATTGTGTGTAACCCAAAATTGTATCTAAAGCAAAGTTCCTCACATATGTCCTTACATAACATGGTAGTCCTGTAACTGCGTGGTGATTTTCAATAATCGTTGCAGATTTGTTGGGGTCCTCGCTAAAACAATGAGACCTTCCAACTAAACTAATCCTGTTAGTGACATTTATTACAAATACTAAGAACTTGGGAGAGAAAAAACAACAGCAATATGCAAAATTGTTCAGACTGTGCATTAGACACAGTTTAGTATTTGGTGACAGGCCAGAGGCATGGTTCTTTAATACCATCATGTGTGTCAGTAAAGTATTTTGCAGCAGGAGGAACTGTTGTGCCCATGTCCTGAGCCACCAAAACCCTGTGACAATGACAGCAAGTAGCACAGAACTGAGCACAGCTAATCTGTGAGGGTATTGTGGTTTAACCTGTCAGGCAGCTTTCTGTCAGCCACTTTCTCACTCCTCTCCCATGGGATGGGGGAGAGAATTGGAAGAATAGAAGTGAGAAAACTTGTGGATTGAGATAAATACAGTTTAACAGGTAAAGCAGAAGCTGTGCCCACAAAGCAAAACACGGAATTCATTCACTACTTCCCAGCGACAGGCGGGTGTTCAGCCATCTCCAGGAAAGCAGGGCTCCATCACACATAATGGTTGCTTGGGAAGAAAAATACCTTAATTCTGAGTGTCCTCTGCTTCCTTTTCTTCTCAGCTTTATATGCTGAGCATGATATCACATGGTATGGAATATCACTTTGGTCGGTTGGGGTCAGCAGTCCCAGCTGTGTCTCATTCCAACTTCATGTGCACCCCCAGCCTACTTGCTGGCGGAGTGATGAGAGAAGCAGAAAAGGCCATAACTTTGTGTAAGCACTGCTCAGCAATAAGAAAACATCTCTGCATTATTAACACTGTTTTCAGCACAAATCCAATAATCCATCAGGAGATACAGGCTGGGCAACTGCTGACTGTGAATAGTGTCTTTTAGTCCTCAGTCCAAGATGGGAGCTAAGTTGTTTGACTTTCCTGTGGGGTAACATCTGCTCTGAAGTACCATTCAGATGGCAAAAAAGCATGGGGCAACAATCTTGGCAGAAGTTTGAAGACTGCACTTTTTAGTTTAAGTTCTGGACTCTTTTCGGGTCCCTGCTGTAGATGTCTTATTATCTGTGAGCTTCAAACGCTACAGTTGGTTTTGTTGTTGGAAATCATAACCCAAGGACAGATAGAATAACTGCAATGTGAGGCAGCTGAAAGCTAGCTTCAGTGCTGGTGATTTTTTTTTTTTTAAATGCCATTCTGCTATGGTATATGCGCTGGGGTAAGCTCTAAAGAAATTTACTCTGCTACCTATCAGTCAGAAGTTCTGAAGTCAGAATGAAACCCTCTGGCTTTCACTTTGATGACTTGAGAAATGTAGTATAACACTTTAAAATGTTAAATATCTCTTGTGGTGGTGGGTTGAACCCAGCCAGGAGCTCAGCCTCCACCCAGTCACCTGCTTAAACTCCCTCAGCGGGATAGGAAAGACAATTAGAAGGGCACAAGCAAGAAATACTCAAGATGACAGTTTAATAAGTGATGAAAAAACCAAAGCCACAAGGACTGCAAAGGCAATCACTCTCCACCTCCCACCAGCAGACTGATTAATCACCTGTTATATGAGGAAATTCCCACCAGAAGAAACCCCTCCGGGTGATATCCTCACTGAGCTTCTGGGTCCTGACAGAACTGAACCAATAGTTCACACCAAGCTGCCTGGTGCTTCCAAGATGGAGATGGTGCTGGACTTTATCACCTGCAAAACTGTAAGCACTGGTGGAAATTTAATACTGAAATAGAAAATGCCTGTGGGGATGGGGTGCTTTGGGATTAGGAAGCAACTGAGATGGTGGAGGACTGCACTTTTTGTTTCAAGAGTGAGTTCAGTGAGATTTAGACTCCCAAATGCTTTTTTTTTTGCTTTGTCCCTGAGTCCCTAACCCCATTATATACTATGTCTTTCTGTGAAAAACGCAACTATTTAATGAATAGCTGTTACGTTGTAAGAAGGGAATTGAAAATCCTAAATTATTCACTGAAGAATTTTAGAGCTTTACTAATTCCGAGGTTAAAATCCATTTCTGAACAGGCATGTTATTAAGTGTCTATTGCGGAGTACTGATATGGTACAAAAGATTACCTCTTAAATTACTGCATTTTAACCTATGAATACAGTTAACACCTGGGGACTTCTTCACTTTCTGTGAGAATAAAAAAGCCTGCAAATGAAATGATTGGCATTCTGAGCTTAACTGTGCAGAATTAATGCTTTCAATTTAATGAGGATATGTACATAAAAAACCCCCCCGTATTTGCAGGTTGATTCAAGCTGAAACAATGCTATTGTACTCCTGGAAGATTTTCTGTTTCTCCTTCTTCCACGAAAAGGCTGATGACCAAGGCTTGCATTTTTGGCCATTCCCCACACAAGTTCTGATCCTGCTGGAGAATGTTCCCTGCTCCTAATGAAGTCAGCAGAGTAGCAGTTAGCCTCCTTTACACTATACAAAATAGAGTTAAGGCTGCATAAGTTGTCAGATGTTTCCTGAGGAAAAATAGTTTCTTCCAATCTCAGATTTTTTTATAATCCCAATTTCAAAAAAGTTATAGGAACCGTAAAGCTGTTCATCCTTCATATGGAAATTAATCTTCTTATTTGAGACTGCTGTAAGCACATGTAAGTAGACATTGTATTGGGCTATATACAAAAAAGGGGCCTGAATTTTGAATCTTTAGTTATAAAGATGAGTGCATAAAAGTTTTTTTCTAGCTCATGGGAATATTTTTTTTTAAATAAAATAGAGGTTTCAATCCAAACTTGTCCGTGGGTGATTTCTACCTACCCACTCATATAAACTGAAAACTCTGATAGCCTCACTGGGGGCAATGTGAGTATCTACTGAGTAAAAAATAGTAATAATAAATAATAATAAAAATAATAATGTCCCACAAACCCACAGCTGCTCAGCTAGACTTCAACAAAAGAAAACAAAACAAATAAATTTAACTGATTTAGCTGCCTGTGAGTCTCTAGTTTGGAAGCTCTAATGGCTGGGGTGTGATGCCACTGGGTCACCCAGTGGAGATGAGATTCAGAAATTGCCTGAGATTCTGTCTTGGAGAGTGCAACAGTAAGGGCTGAAAAAAGTGTGTACTGGAAATTGTATTTTCTGGTGAAACTTCTGTTTCATTTGTGGTTTCATCGTACTTTTATAAAAAAAAAAACCCTAAATGTACGACATGTATATACTTAATAATGACCTTACAGAATTGTACAAAAATTCTTAAGACTAACCAACATCCACCCACTCCCAAATGAAAGCGTAGGAAAATGGTAACAGAAGCTTGGTATGTTTGCGTTTCCTGCATGACTACATAGTAAAAAAGTTGTTTCAATGACCTTTGCTAAAATATGGAGACAATGCTCACCTATGTTGGGGGCCGACACCAGCCAGCAGCTAAGCACCCACAGAGCCATTCGTTCCTCCTTACCTCACTTCCCCAGCAGGACAGCAGAGAGAATAGGAATGGCAAAAGATGGGTCAAGATAAAGACAGTTTAGTAAAGAGTGGAAAAAAACCCCCAGGCGATGCAAAGGCAATCACTCGCCACTTCCCATAAACCGAACAATGCTCTGCCAGTCTCTGAGCAATGTCCAACTTGGAAGCTGCATCACCAACCCCTCACTCCTTCTTCTCTGTCCCGGTTTTATTGTCAAGCATGATGTTACATAGTATGGAGTATCTCTTTAGCCAAATCAGGTGAGCCATTCTGGCTGTGCCCCCTTCCAACTTCTTGTCCATTCCAGTCCACTTGCTTGTGAAAATTTTCACATGTATAAAGCCGATCCTTTGGAGATGTTATTACATTTATTTTACTCCCTTTCTGAGGCTAAATGCAATTGAATTAAAATATGCTAGATTTTTGGCTCTCAAACATGACAAGCAGAAATGTGGTAATAAGATTTTTGGCAGATGCACCCGCCCCAATAAAGACCAAAACTTCTTGATGGCTGAGTGAAAAGAGGTAAAACACAAAGCTCTGGTTTAGGGGTCAAACAGCCCACCCTCATAGTGACTGTGGTCCTGCACACTCAGCAAGTTATAGGAAAGGCAAGGTCCTTCAGCTGACACACAAGGTCTTTGGCCAATGAAATACCTTAGTTAAGAGAAGTTTCTAGACTGATGACCGTATGTGACCACAGATCATATTTGACCAGGATACAAATGGAGCCCCCCCAGAGGACAAATGGAGCCAGTCCTCCTTGCAGCAGTGGGTCTGTAGTCGGGGACTCTCCCTTTGGATAGGGATGCTGCCCAAGGTAACTCTTTGAGGCTGAGAACCCTTGCCTTATTGGGTGTGTGATTGTGCATCTTGAGTCTTCATCCCTAAAACTTAAGCTTAATTTGGCTGTGTGGTATTTGTTCTGTTTGACAGGGGTCTGAATCTGTAGTATACTAATGCTTGTTGGAAGTGCTGAACAATTTTGATGAGAGACTCCATGACTGCATCTCATTCTGCTCTGGAGTCTTCCACAGCACCCTCATACGTAGGGTTAGGAAGTGTGGGCTGGATGAGTTGACAATGAGGTGGATTGTGAACTGGCTGAATGACAGAAAGGGTGGCTTAATCTCTGCTTGCAGTAGGGTGTCTCTGCAATTTTATCCTGTGTCTTCGTCAGCTGTATCTTTTCTTTCTAAGTGTTCTCAGAAAAAAACATTTTGACCTTTTGTATCTGTCAACATTTGTGTTTATAGATTCTGAATGATGGGTTCTGAAGAAAGTTGTTTTTTGGAAAATCTTCATTGTTTCTTGAGACATCAACAAAAACATCTAATCTGTTGCCTAAAATTTTTATTCTTGTGACTATTTAATGAAAACGTTGTTACTCTTTTTTTATGTCTATTGATGCCCCTTGCTACATTAAGCATACTTATTACTGCACAACCTTAATGACAACTCTTTCCAACATTCAGATATTATTTCTGTTTACCATATAAATGCTTAGATAGCAAAGCTCCACATTAGGTCTCAGTGCTCTGAGACCATAGACAGAGCAAGCCCAGAGCTTGTCATGAGTGCTGATGATGCAGATCTGTAAATGTTCTAAGTATAGAAGGGAAGAGAAATAAATCCCAATACTCAATGTATTATAGCCATTGTAAAATAACTTCCGTCATTTTGGTCACTGGAGATACAGCTAGAACAGTTAGTATCTCTAAAATTCAGTTTAAGAAATATATTCCTGTGACTGCTTTTCCAAAAATACTGCTGTTTTTTAGAAACAAGCTGCCAACTTATCCATCTCTCCATCTTTATTTCATTCGGCAGTTTATAATAGAAGCTTCGGCCGCTGCTTATGCTGCATCTTTTCATTGTCTTTTTGAATGATTAGCTGGCACACTGAAATTTTTAATTATGGATGCTGTTTATATGCTTCTGTGTTTTATTGGCTAGTAGAAGGTTGCCTGGTTTCGTACGGTGACCTGGTTGAACTCCAGTAGCGACTGTTATAAACGATGTGTTGCAAAGGGCACTGGGAGGTGAGCTTTTTTGAGCAGTATGGTGTTTTGTGGATTTTACCCTATCATATTGTGCCAACCTTATTCAGATTTTTAGGCTTCAGTGCTTGATATACTCTGTTGTTCTAATCAAGATACTGGCCTTTCTTAAGGAATTACAGAATTAAAATCTGAATCTGCATTAGCTAATCTATGGGCTGAAATTAAGAAATGTTTTGAGGTACGATGGAGACCTGTGACTATGCAAAGGGTATAACTAAATTCACTTTACACTGAAGGTGAAGTGATAGATTAGATGCTGCTCTATTAGTCTGTTGCTGAGAAGCATTAGGCCTGAGCTGCACCTCATTCTGCTCTGGAGTCTTCCATAGCATCCTCATATGTAGGGTTAGGAACTGTGGGCTGGATGAGTTGACAACGAGATGGATTGAGAACTGGCTGAATGACAGAGTCAGAGGGTTGTGATCAGTGGCACAGAGGCTAGTTGGAGGCCTGTAGCTAATGGTTTTCCTCAGGGGCCAGTACTGGGTCTGGTTTTGTTCAACATATTTGGCAGTGACCTGGATGAAGGGGCAGAGTGCACCCTCATCAAGTTTGCTGATGATACAAACCTGAGAGGAATGGCTGACACATAAGAAGGCTGTGCTGCCATTCAGCAGAATGGAGTGTTGGGTGGAGGGGAACATAATGAAGTTCAACAGGGACAAGTGCAGGGTCCTGCACCCAGAGAGGAATAATGCCATGCATCGGTACAGGTTAGGAGCTGACCTGCTGGAAAGCAGGTCTGCAGACAAGGACCTGGGACTCCTGGTGGACAACAAGCTAACCATGAGCCCATAGTGTACTCTTGTGGCCAAGATGGCCAATGGTATCCTGGGGCACATTAAGAGGAGTGTGACCATCAGGTCAAGGGAGGTTCTCCTCCCCCTCTACTCTGCCCTAGTGAGGCCACATCTGGAGTGTTGTGTCCAGTTCTGAGCTCCCTAGTTCAAGAGAGAAAAGGAACTACTGGAGAGGGTCCAATAGAGGGCTGCAAGGATGATTAGGGGGCTGGAAAATCTCCCTCATGAGGAAAGGCTGAGAGATGCGGGTCTGTGTAGCCTGGAGAAGGGAAGACTGAGGGGGAATCTTATCAGTGCTTATCAATATTTAAAGGGTGGGTGTCGGGAGGATGGAGCTGGGCTCTTTTCAGTGGTACCCAGTGACTGGATAAGGGGCAACGAGCACAAACTAGAACACAGGAAGTTCCACCCAAACGTAAGGACAAATTTTTGAAGATCATGGAGCACTAGAACAGGCTGCCCAGAGAGGTTGTGGAGTCTTCTCAGGAGATATTCAAAACCCACCTGGAAACATTCCTGTGCAACCTGCTGTAGGTCAACCTGTTTAGCGAAGGGGATTTGACTATAATATCTCCAGAGGTCTCTTCCAACCCCTACCATTCTGTGTGATTTTGTGTGATTAGTAATAGCCAGAGCTCTTCACAGTAGATGAAGAAACTTTTTTCCTTTTTCTTGGGGAAATAATGCTGAATACACTAACACAAACGACAAAACAGTTGGAATAACAAGCACCGAATGTGATATACTTAATGAAAAATGGAATTGCAGTTTAAGTCCTCTTACTCCTTCTGGATTTGTCTTTCTGTAGATTGAAGAATACCATTGCTGAATTCAGACTTTGCCCACAATCAGGAGAGTTAGCCTCTTAAATGGTTTGATCGCTTGCCTAATGCCTCCAGTGCTGCCGTTTGTTGTTTTCTAAAGATGGAGCACATCCACTGGCACAAGCAGGGGTTTTAGCAATCCCTTTACCTGACCCAGTACCACTACTGTCTCTCTGCCTCTAAGTCATCATTGTTCAATTACGTACTTTTCTCTGGGACTCCAAGGAATGGCATGTTTTAGATTCGAATTAGCCAGGTATGTTTAGTAAACCTTGTTAGTAGCTGAAAGGAAAACAACTTTGGGCTCCTGATTTGCCCCGATCACAACTGCTAACTATGGAGATCTTTGCCCAATGGTATCAAAAAGAGCAGGACTCCTTAAGAGCATCCTTTGTGCAGTATTCTACAAGGAATTTAAAATTCCAGTGCTCAGTTTGAATGTGAATTTTATATACATGAAAATTTCATTATGACAATGATTTATTTGTTTGCCATTGCAGTATTCTTTCTTTTAACTTTATTTCACAGCATATCTTCTAATATTTGAGTTGTGCTGCCAGTTACTACTTAGTTCGGTTTTTATGTCTTTAGTTATTTGACTCTCTAGATCTTTATTAGACAGTATATTTAGGACACGTAATTTCAGTGTTTTTTTTCTGGCTACCTTGTAGATTGGCATGTTATTACTAGTTATGGCATTTTATTACTGGTTATTCAGACAATTCAGTGACATGAAATTCATCTGCAGGTAAGCTGGTAGGCTGATAAATATACCTTCTTGTTGTTAAATGATTGTTTAAAGCATTATGAAAGAATGTTACAGCAGTAATGGAACAAAATAAAGAATACTATACAAAAAAGTAGCAAAGATATCACCAGCCTGAATGGACACAGATTTAAAACTATAAACCATACCAGCTCTGCACTGGAACGGAAATTGCCTGTTATAAGAAAATCTCTGCCTATACCTGTTACCTATCTTTTCTAGCTCACTAGATGCTAGGAAAATAGCTATTACATATGACCAGATTTTGCTGCCTAAAACCCATAAGTTTGTGATTGAGAGATGTAAGAAAACAAAATCCACAATCAATTTATCAAGGCCAACTGACGTTGTATCACTTAGAGTATTTTCCTGATTAGCCTCAGTGCTGTGCTTAAACAATTATCTGTTTTGATCACCCACAGGGATTCTTCCCTATCTGTCATTCATTCAGAGGGCTACCCATAAGACTTTTGATCATGTGTGTGATCCTCAGCATAGTTCTCCGAGGATTTTGTGTGTTTTATCACAGAGGAAAAATGCTTCACCCTCCATTCCCTCTTGTGCTTGCAGAATGTGCGCTTTCATTCCTCATTCTGCAGCAAATGTCCCCCAGGGCTGGCTCTGGTTTTGCTGCAGCACAGTGGAGTGTACCTAGTGTCAACCCTGCCATGGATCAGCAGAGACCAAGACCACTCCAGTTCCTTTCTGCTACTGTTTTCCCCTTGCAATTGGTAACCTTACTCCACTATTCCAGCAATGTGATTTAGTAGGTAGTTTTTTTCATGCTTCGTTCCTTGTGGATGAAATCATTTGCATAAATATTGGCCAACTTTTAAGGTCTATTTTGCTAGTGAAGGAAGAAAGGGGCATCAAGTACAGCTTACTTCCTCTATGCCCTCAGAGAAAATAAAAAAATCAGAAAATCCAGCAGTTAATATGTTATATATTTTGTGTTATAACATCTAAGTGTAGTGTAAAATTGAGGTAGGGATTTAATCTTCATTGTGAATAAATCTTTTTAATCTGTATCTTTAGCCTGAATATTGTAATGTCATTGTACAGCACTCCACAATTTCTGTGTAAGATTTCATTAGGGTTTTTTTAAAGAAACTGGGAGACAAGGCCATATTAGATTTCAGAAATTGAATTTGGAAGAACACAGATTTCAGAAAGCTGGGTATTTAATGCAGTTTCCAGACCGCCTGTTTGATTGGGAGCCAAAGACATTGTGCTTTGTGGACACTAAACAGAAAGTTGAATGTCAATCTGTAGCCAAATCACTCGGTTCACCTTCATAGTCTAAGAAATTACATGTGTGAATCGTTAAGATCAAAACCTAAGCAGTTAAAATTTGCAAAATGACAGAAATGAGAGAAAATTTGTTTATACAAACTTCTTTTGGTTTTGCTAAAATAGGCCAAATAAGATTCATTGCAGTGTCTTTGCAAAAGCCACTAAATGATGCAGTAGTTTTTGTGCTAGACATACATTTTAGAATTTCATCCCTAGGCTGCTTTAAAAATGATGTATGAGGTGGTAGAAAAGATTAGGGAGAGTTAAAAGGAGAAATATTTCCATGGAATGATATAATGCATAACAAATTCAGATATTTAGATCCATGGCACATAAATGTTACTTTCATTTAGAGAAGGGGGAAAAAAAACCAAACCTGAACAAGTCCATAGACGAGAGATGTAGCATATTCTTCAGCTGTGTACTAATAGTTGACAAATAGGCTTTCTCAGGAGTTTTGCATGCAAGCTCTGTTAGAATCTGGAACTGTGTATGTTACACTTGTACGTTCCGCTGTACTTGCCTCATTTTCTCTCTTCTCTGCCCTGAGATCACCCTATAGCCCTTGCTCTTTAATGCCTACAACTCAATCCTTCTATGTTCTTCCGTCCCACTGTTTATAGCCAGATGCCTCTTATGTGCAGCCTGAGCATTGTGAAAGGAACCATGGAAGGTGCATCCTTTTTCTGATGTCCCAGGCTAGAGTTCAGCCCTTCACATGAGCAAAGAGACACCATTGACAAGGACCTCTTTGGTCTCTGCAAGCCTGGGCTGGGACATTCATAAGGTGGAGTTGGCATATTCTAATAGTATACAGAGGAGCTGGAGCATACTCTAGAAATAAAATCAGAAGTCTCTTAATTTTAAAAAGCGTTTGCTGTGCGCCTGTGAGTATAAGCCTGTTTTTTTTTTTTTTAGCTAGCTTGTAAGGTGTTGATGCCTTGTAAGAAGAGATAAGGGCACCAATAAATCACCATTACCTACTCGCAAAGTGTCTGGCTTTTTGTCCACTTTGTAGAAGGCTAAAATCTTCATAGCACAGAAGTTAGAGGTTTATTTTATTTAGAGCCATATTTTAACCCAGTTTCTGAATGTAATAAGGTTCATACTGTTACATTGTCTTCCTACTATCTTTCTGATAGTCAACAGGATAGAAGAAAGATGCCCAATGAAAGTATGGATACAATCTCAAAAAGAAGAGTTTCAAGTGAAGTATGAAGAGTAAAAAGTTGCCAGAGGTATAGGAAAGTGCAAACCCAATCTCTGAGTGGCATTGTGGTGCAGACACTCTACTGAGTGGGTTTTATGGGACACTACACTATTCTTCTGTCTTGCTACCTCCATTATCTAGCACATTATCTTCTTTCTCTGAAGATCTTTTTTTTAATGCCTGCTTTCCTTGATATAACTTCCTTGCTGCTTTTCTCCTCTCACAGCCTCTTTTAGGATGCATCTGTTCCAGTTAGTTTGCTCAGAGGAGAATGGCTGTTTCTGAAGCCTCATTTGCTGTGAGGGGTGGAGTTTGCCAAAGTGCCTGTTCAGCTTAAGGGACAAATAGCTGGCTTGCTGCCAGTCCTAAATGTGTAGTCAAACAATTGTCCTAAACAAAGGCAGGATATTGAGAAACTTCATGATGAACTGAAAGCTGTATATTTCCTATTTTTATTATGCCTTTAATATCCTAATGATCTCAAGTTATAGTTTTGGTAGCAACATAAAGCCTAAGTTAGATGGTTGTGAGGATAGTATTTATTGTAAGAGACTTATTACAACCCTGTGGAAAAAAAGGGTAACTATTATTTTTCTTCTTGAGTATGCTCCTTGCCTTTGTATGTGAGTGAATTAGTGACAAATAAATAACTGTGGAGTTTTCCTTGAATGGAATTCTCTAAATATCTCTAGGCATTATCATAAATTGCACTCTCAGAACTTCAGGTTACCAGCTCCATGAATAATAGAAGCAGGCAAATAAAATGCTATCACTACACATAACACAGAAAAAACTCGTACTGATAATGATTACAACTGACAGTTTCTTTCATGCAGCCCATAAGCTGGGGTTTGAGCTTGTAGAAGTGCCACATCTCATTATGCAAAGTGATTGTGGTGAGGAAGAGCAAAACAAATATAACATTCATATATCATTGCGGAACACTCAGTTACATAGAAATGTTTAATTTCAGCTCAGAAGTGTGTTGTGAAATAAACAAAAAATAGTTAGGTGTCTGATACAAATCAGATTTTTGTGAAAAGCTCACCTGACATGAGTGTACAAGTAACACAGATTTTTTAGCTTCCATAGCTTAAGATACAGCTTGAACAGAAATATTAGCTCAAGAAAGCCCAAGCTATATAGTTTCTCAAATAACAGAAGTTATTTACAGTCTCTCAAAACAACAGCAGAAATTAATTCCTCAGAAAAATTAATAAAAGAAAGTCTATTTGGCAGCTTAGTAAGATTCTGAAACTCAGTGTCTTCATCAATCCCATCAGTCAAAACTCAAACGAATTCCAATGAAAATTTTTAGACAATATCTTTTTTGCCTTTCAGTGCTAGCAGAATCTCCAGTGATGTGACTAAGCATGCTCAAAGAAATCTGTTATGCTTCCTGAGTGCTGTAGCCAGTACAATGGGTTTGCTCTTTCTTACTTTGCATTGACCTCAAGACTCTATCTGCCAAACATTCTGGCTGATTTCAGGAAAAGTATTCCACTTGTTGGCCTCATCTGATACATGGCACTTGTAACTTCAGCCATTTTTTGGGCAGGTTTCAGCCTGAACTTTGTGCTTTCATTATTGGAATAGAAGTTTCTTGTCCTTTGGATGATCAGACAAAAGATTAATATTTTCCATGTGCTGAAAATACCGACTTTATCTCCTTAAAGAAAAAAGATGATGGATAATTTAGTGCTGTTATAGACCAAAAGAGAGGGAAGGAAGCATCTCCCTCTTTGGTCTCCGTGTGAAGGCCCTCAGAAACACCTGCTTAAGCACCACTGGTTGTAGAGTGAACATGGACGTTCAAGGTGTTACACAATGCCCTTTGTCAGGAGGCAAGGATTATTGACTTCATTCATCTATACCAAATATATTTTGATTATTGAAGTAAAACTGAGCATTAGCAAAATGCATCATGGTATATTCATGTATATTGTGTTCCATGCATCAGTTAAAAATACACTTTCTTCTGCTGCAGACAGCCTAGCAAATTTTGAAATATGTCCATGCAATGAAATTTCTTACCACACTGTGAATTTCAGGACCCAACATTTTACCAAAATGTTTATCTGGAGAGCAAGTAGGCAGGTTTTGAGATCCACCTTACTTATAAAAATTTTTTGGTATCATCTCAGGTGTTCATCAGCAAGGATGGGAGTTTACCATGGAATTAATGTACTTGTCAGCCCAGGCTGTTGAGAAAAAGTAAGGAACAAATACCAGTCTCATTGTTTGCAAATGTTGCAGTTACTCATCTCCTAATTTTTTTGGTATTGCTTTTCTGAGGTTTTCTATTTCTTCAGCACCCTATGGGGAAAATGCGCTAGAACTAGCCTTATGATTCTTGGAGTTCTTTTATTTTGTGAGTATGTGTGTACACACAACTGAAAAATCTGTGCAAAGGGAAATTGTTATTGCTTTGGGAAAAAATTCCGCACCACACATGGTCCTGCACATACACTTGTCAGGAATGCTACACACTATGTTGAAACCTTAATATTAAGAGAAATTTGGACTACTTCATAATGCTCTGTGTACAGAAAATGTTGTGGTTCTACTTTAGTGTTTATTTTCTCATTGTTCACCACCAAAAGTGGTTGCTAGAAATATCTTTGGAAAGCTTTCCATCTATTTTTGAAATTATTGCATAGACGAATGAAGATACTTGATCTCTTTGAAATATATTAATGTGTTGCTCTGCTGAAGTGGTCATGACACGTTAATCAGTTTTTCCCCTAAGTAAATGCATTTTCAGTGGTGGAGGTGAATATTGTGTATATCACAAAGAACAGATTTTCATTGAAATGAAAGATGTGTTAATACCATCAAATAGTTAGAGTAGACCCTCAATAAAAAACAGATCCCTCCCATCCCAGAGCTTCAGCTTCATACTGATGCTCAGACCTGAGGCTGCCAGGCTTAGGATCTCAGAAATATGATTTAAACAGCCTCACACAGATGGCTCTCAGCATCTTGCAGGTTAGGGTGCAATTTACAATTAATGGCTGGAGTGGTCAAATTTGGCATGCTGCTGGAGGAATCTCTGCAAATAGTTCTTAAATGTATAATTATTCTGTGCACATGATTGATTTTCCTTCCCATAATTTTGTGTTATTGTGACTGTGTCATAGTTAATACATGAAAGTATGTATAATTAAATAAATACTAATTAGGTTTTCTAACGGATCCCTCTTTAAAGGCACAATTGTCATTTCTGATATTAAATGTACTTCTATATGTCAAGTATATATGAATATTGCTCCTTGGAAGATATGAGCCAATACGTAGTAAGATGTGAAACTATGCAGCAACTCATCATGCAGTTTATAGGAAATGCTAAAATTTTGCAGAATCTCACAATAAAACAGTTGTGTGGGGTTTTTTTCAAAGAAAATGTAATTATGTAAAAATGTATGAAAGGTAAACTTCGTGAAAACTGCATGAAGATACTTCTGATTTTAGCTTCTACAATGCTTCCTATTGCAATGGCTAGTGTTTCCTCTTGTGCATGGTGTGAGCAAATGACTGTGATCATCAGCTATCAACATGAGTTGGCAGAGTGCGATTTGGAGTGATTTATGGTACCAGCTCTCCTTAAGTTTAACTTTTTAGAATGCTCAAATGTACCTTCAGCTGCCCATCAAGCATGTAAGTTGCGTTAAATATTTGCTTTCAATGTGTATCATTCAGTTGTGATATAGAGCTGTTGAAACTGGTTATTTTGTCTTTGGTGAGGTGGAGATGTTGTAAAGGTGGTGTGAACTGGGGCTTTTGTTGTTGTTTGTTTGTTTGTTTCAAGGTGTTGTTTGGCTCGTATTTCAGCTGTAAACCAATAATATTTTGCCTAGAAATGTGGATTTTGTTCCCACAAAACTTTTTTGTTTTGTTCTTCTTGAAGAGGAGATTGCAAAATGAATAAATCAGCTCTATATAATGTACAAAATGTGCAGAACCCGTGTTAAGGAGGCAGTATTTTAACCTGAGTTACATACGCTGCAGTTCAGATCGTTAATGGCTATCTACTGTGTATTTTGAAAGGACTAACTTAGTAATCAGAAAACAATTGTAAGCCTGTTCAGGTGGAAGAAAATTTAAACTGAAATAAGGTGATATTAATTGGGAGCAGTCTAAGAACATTTAATTAGATGCCCCCTAGTCGCAAATTCCATAATCAGAAGGGAATGTGTGCTGTTAAGAAAGGAAATTAGCTTATACAGGGAATAAACCTTATTCTTAAAACAAATCCAGGAGAAGAGGAAGAAGAATTGTTAAAAGAGAGTGTGACTTGATAGAAACCAATATTATCATAAACTGGTAACTTCGTTTAGAAGCTAGGAATTGGAGGAAAAATAACAGAAACAAACTGGAGAAAATGTAAGTGACCAATGAGGCAAAGGGTGATATCTTACTTTCTAAGATATAATAGGAATCATATCTATCCATTTGATTCTACCAGTAGCTGCAAGTTTTGGAAATCTCCATAGTAATGACCAAACCCGGATTTTTTTCAGTAGCTATTACTGTTCTATGTTTGTGAGTGGGGAACAGATACTCTCTTAAGTCCTGATGAAGAAGAAACAGTATTTTCTTGGTTGAAATTATTGTGAATAAGAAATGACAGCTAGATACTCTTTAATTAGAAGAATGAGTTTTGCTTTTTTTTTGTTTTGTCAGAAGACCTGTTAGGGCAGGTGTTAATGATGACACTTCAGTATTAATTTCTTGGTGCAAACCTTTCCAAATTCCACAATATTTCATGCCGTCTTAAGGATAAAAGTGGCTGAAGTAGACCATAACATATTTTCTGATATTATTCTGGTAATAGTGGAACAACAAAAGAATTCTGTTTTGCCTTGTTTCCAAGCAGTTTTCTTGATAGTTTTTAGTATAGTATTCACTTGCTTGTTTTTATGGGAATCTTGAGAGACAGAAAGGGCAATGGAGTTTTTAAATGCTTTAGAAAAGGTAAACTGAAGAGAGCAATTGTTTAGCTAGAAAAGGTCATGTCTGGACAGGTTGGATTTGAGATGATGAGAGTGCTTATAAAATACGATGTTGAAGAGGAAGAACTAAAGACAAAGAAACACGCCTGAAGGTCATTCTTACAAGCCTAAATCTGAACTACAGAAATTATGATGAAAGAAAATCATCTTCATACCCATATTATAGCTCATGTAGCACAACTAAGAACTGTTCTGCAGCTTAAAAATCAGTTTTGTCTTTGTATACCCCTAATGATACTTTTATTTGAGATATTGAGTTGGAGGAACCTTGTATTAAGAGGCTCCCACATTGTTTTCTATCCAAAGCCTTTTCCTTATCACTTAAAACAGTTTAATGAAGCATTACCAAGACGTGTGTCCTTTGTGTAGCTTTGAAATTCATGGCCGTTTTGATCCAGATTCTACTCTAAGCTGTCCCCAATTCATGTGCATTCTCTGAGAAAGTAGTGGGGTATATTGCATTATCAATTACAATTATCGGTTACAATCAACCAGTTCTTGAGCTTTCTTTAGAGGGTTTTCTTTGCCAATAATTTTTCTGCAAGGATTTTCCCCGAGGATGATCCATATTGCTACATCTAGGGATATGCATGGCATGCTCTATCTCTTATCGTTGGTGTTAAAAGTTATGATTTCTGAGAGGCGGTTTCAAAGCCTTTATCAGCCTTTGAATGATGAAAATCACAAATAGAAGTAAGTGTTTGCTTTACATATGTCATTCTGATTACCCTGCATTACTTATCTAAAACTTCTGACCTGGAGTAATAGAACTATCTAAAGTGAAGAAGATGCAAGTACTAAGGAGTAGGTATTTAAAAAATACTCAGCTCTGACTAGCCAAAACTCTGTTTGGGGAAAGCTGTAGCTGCTGCTTTGACTAAGGAAAATAGTACAACAATTAAGATAAGTTTGAGTAAGAGCCTATTAGCTTTAATTTAAGTTTCTGACATGAAATACATTTGTTATAGTTTTTGTCATATCAAAACTGGAGAAAATAATATTGAATTCAAAACATTTTTTTTACTCTGCTGAATCAGACGCTAGTGCTTTGATTTTCTAGACTTGCTGCATGTCAAATCAGATGCAAGGATTTCTGCATGTGCAGAGATCTTGAGGATTGTGTTGTCAACTTTGTACAATTGTTGACGTGAAATATAAATTAGTATCTTCTAATTAAGAAAAAAAAAAAAGAAATAATACCTTCTGTATTGTGGTTTCCTGGTAACTAGTACGAGACTCTGAGTGTTGAACTTCCTCTAGGAATTTATAATATCCAGATAAAGCATGTAGCTTTAGCTATTAGGTGAAGGAGGTAAACGCTTAGAGTCTAAGAGATGTTGCTGGAAATGACTGGCTGTTGACTCTCTTTTAGGCGGGCTGAGTCAGAGCGTTTCTGCGAGCCCTTGCTAACTGTCACGTAGCAGGCAAGTTTAAGAGCTCCTGCCACGGAGGAATGGGTGGGGCTATGATTACTGCCAGCATCAGTTCTCTTGCCGCTACCAGCCTCTAGCCTCACAGAAGTAAGTGTCACTTTCTGAAGCCTTCCAGATCCCTCTCTGACTTTCTAAGCTATTTCTGTTCTTGGGTTGTTCCTCCTGCCCCTTGTCATTCAGATAACAGCAGCTGTATTATAGGAGAGGGTGTAAGGCTGGTACAAGGAAAAGAAAGACCCATTGTGTGTGGGGAGGGGGAGAAGGAGAGGCTGGAGATGCAAAAAGGTGATAGAGGTAAGAACAGAATTAACAAGATAGAAAGTATGTAGGGAGGTAGGCAGGAAGGTCCCAGGGTAGGCCAGCTGGACCAAATCTTTGCTGATGTTTTTGTTTCTAAACACAATTTTGTATCTGTACTTGTCTGTTTCTTCTTTTCTTTTCTTTTTTCTTTTTTTTTGTATTTGTTTATTCTTGTGTCATTTTACAACTTGATTACTTCTATTTGTTGTTTGCATTGCATCCTGAATGGTTTTCTCCGGGGAACAGCCCTCACAATATCTTAAGTGGGTTGCTTTTAAAAGCTGTATTGTTTCCAGGCTGTGTCTGAATAACTCCTTCTTGACACATTTACCTTGATAAACAAGGTTTTTTGAGTCCTGCAGAATATTTCCCAGTACAGCAGACAAGAGCTCAGAAGACTACTTTGTTTAATGTCAACTTCTCTTTAGTTATCCATCTCCATTTATGAATTAATCAAGGAGCAGATTTTTTTTTAATATCCTGATCTACCCCAAATCATGGTTTGGTAATACCAACACTGGGACTTTCATCAGCTGGAAAACAGTACCCAATGTGATAGCTTTAATATTAATGAGCATATTCAAGCATATGTTTCATGGGACAAGTAATCCCTATGAAAGATGGAATATTGCCTTAAATGGAGCCCACTTTAGAACAGTGGCAGCTGGTAACGAGCTCCTTAATAACATTCTGATATCCTTACTGAAGAAAAACTCAAATAGACCTTATGACTATTCTAAACGGAGTGAGGCTCACCTTTTAAGTGCTCTGTAAAGTGGGCAGGTGCTTTGTTTCGGTTACTCAGAGAATAAATAAAACCATGGTATTATGCCTGTGCTGTTCTTTGCTACTTTTCCCTATCTGCCAGGTTTCTCAGCTTGCGAGGTTTTCAAACCTGGTGCTATCTGACTTGGGAAGGTAGAGGTAACAAAATGAATAAGGGAACGCTCCTGCCCTGAAGACCTTGTGTCTGCTTGCATTAGAGACAAGAGTCCTTGGCAGATTGTGATACATATTACCTTGCAGCAGACATGGGCAGAAAGCCTAGCAGGCTTCACACAAAAGAGATGGCTTTTAATGCTGCAAAGACAACAGAAAGGGATAGAGTGGGTTGCTGGAGATCTGAAGTTGGGGTTTTCTGGATATTCTTCTTTTTGGTGGCAGTTTTGAATTTGTTCAGTCTGTTTTTGTGTGGGTATTTCAATTCTGGACCTGTTGTGTCTTGCTTGTTGGCATAATAAAGCAGCT
>NW_010399346.1:25599-25975 GCF_000710305.1 Buceros rhinoceros silvestris | reverse complement strand
TGCCTGGCTGGGGCAGGGGGCATGGCAAGGCAACGAGAGAGGAAGTGAAAAAACACTGGTGCCTCTAAGGAGAGCAATGCCTATGGCATTCTTGTCTGACATCTGCGAAGGGATTATTTAGGATGGACACAGTCAGCACCGAGTGTCCACGTTTAGTATTGTGGAAAGAGGTATGGTAACAAACAAACAGCATAGTTCCTGAGAAATGCTGTTGATCCTTTCCTAAATATCAGTGGTTCCCCAGTTTCTGTTCTGCTGACGTACTTCTTCTTTAATAAATAAAACCAGCTCTGATTGTTTGTTTTGGATTTGGGTTTTGGCTTCCCCCCCCCCCCCTTTTTTTTTTTTTTAAAGGGGGTTTTTTTTCTTTTTACAA
>NW_010399346.1:20308-25586 GCF_000710305.1 Buceros rhinoceros silvestris | reverse complement strand
AAAACCAGCGCTGAGTGTTTGTTTTGGATTTGGGTTTTGTCTTCCCCCCCCCCTCCTTTTTTTTTTTTAATAAGGGTGTATATTTACTTGCTACCAAAAAACATATTATCTTTTTTCTCTTCCAGATGTTTTCTTTGTGGTTGTTTTCTGAGGGCATTTGGGTAATTGATTATATTATTGGAAGTGAGCCTATTATTTGTTAGTAGTTTTGTTTTGTCCATTACATCATACTTCATGCCAAAATTACTGTTCTCAGAGTGATTAGATGTTTTGTTAACTCACAATAATAGATTTCACAGCTAATGTTTCTGACATTCTTTGTCTGCTTTTAAAGTAAACACCACAGCAGCCCTTCCTCCTCCAGCAAGAGCTTGTCTTGCCTGAATTATAGGCTCTGCTTTAAACACTTATGACAATATTTTTTAAGCATTGAGATGAGTCAATTATTCAGCTGGCGCTTTGGAATTGCATTTATTTAAGGTTGAGGTAACTTGTGTCCAGTTGAACCTATCAGAGCAGTTTTGGAAAAAAAGAGGATTTAATTCAGGATGCTCAAGAATAATCTTCTTTAGTAGCTCTTGCTGTTCCTCAAGCCATTGACTGCTTTTCATTAGAGGTGAACTTAGTTTTTGGCAAGGTTTGGTGGGTTTAATTGGGTGCCACTGATGGTGAGTTGGCTTTGTGCTGGTCACTGTGTTCCCCAGAGTTCAAGGTAATATCACAGAAGCTTGGGAGGCAACTTTGCTTTACCGCTTTGAATTAATGCAGGATTGGTTATATATCACATGTACTACTTCACGTCAAGGTGCAGGATAACTTTCCATGGAACCAACTCATGAGACACAGCTAATTCCCACCTGGATACAGCACCCAGAACTTATGGGAAGGGCGTCTGTCGTAAAAGTTGAGTTGCAACTGTCTGCGACAGAGCTTCACCTTCTAGGGGAACTTGCTGTTAAATTGTAATTCTATGGTCACACCATTAAAATGCTGCTATGTGAAATCTAAACTTAAGAAAATTATCTTCATGGTAACACCATGATAAGTATAACGATTTTCCTGTAATAGATACTGAACTGCATCCAAATGAAAACTTTCTCGGACTTTTACCAACAGTGCCAAATAGATGAATTTCAGAGGGCTATACTCAGTTAACAGATTCAAAACTGTGAGTTCCTTGACAAAAAGAGGAGACAGGCCTGTGTAAAAATGTTTGCAACCTGTTCCTTGGCATATGTTGAGCGCATAAGTGGATACTGCTGCCCTTGGTTTAGCATAATGGATGTCATGGAATCAGATATTGTTGTCGCAGCAAAAGAATGGTCTCTGTTTCAGCTTCATTCATAATCACTGAAAAGAACAGCATTATCAGTGAAAACAAATGCAGTACCATAGTTAATTTATAAGTCTTAAATAACTTTTCCATTTCATAGTAGCTACCTGTTCACCACTAAGCTCCTTGCTCAAAAGATTTTGATATTCAGAACATTCCATATGTGGTAAAATTGCCTCATTAAAAAAAATTTCAGTCGTAAAAATTATTTTGATCTTGTATTGTTTTCACTTTTTTTCGAGCTTACAGTTGTAAGAAAGCTTAAAAGCTTATACTTATGTATTTTATTAGTTCGAAAATCAACCATGGATTTCTTGCACTCCCCTGGCAAAGCTGTAATTGCTGTTGATTTTATACTTGAACACTCAGGCTTTTTCATAATGCCTGGACCAAAATATTTCTCAGAAGAACATACAGGGAGGCTTGAGATCCTCTCATATTTCTTTTTTAATTTTCTCAGTTATTACTTGCTGCTTCCTGGAAATGTAAACGAACAGAGATTAAAGAGGATATTTGAAAATTCTGGACCGTGTCAGAATAGTCTGAAAGGACATGTTGCCTCCTAATACAAAATGTAAGTGCATTTTATGAATAATATACTTACTAGTGCCAGAAGGACAAAAATACAATTTAAAGCAAGTAAAATAACTGCTTAAATACGAGGCTGTGAAAGTATTCTGCCTTTGCCTCAAGATCAACCTGTACAGGCTAGTTAGGGAATAATTTAGGAATATGATGTTCTCCAGTACATTGTCTGGGGTGCCTGTTTTCTGTAACTGTCTACTAATGAACCCCTAGAGGATTCCAGCAGAGCAGAGAAAGAAAATGTGTTTCAATTTATTCTCAAGAATTCTTGCTTCCTTCGTAGTAACATACCACATAATGAGCAAACTTGCTGTTCTGGAGTTTCCTAGCATTTTGACTGGAAAACTCAAACTGATTTTATAGTATTCTTGATGACATTTTAATGCAAGATATTTTTAAAAATGTTTGATTTCTGTGAAATGTAGGAGAGAGCTACTCCTGGAGGTGGACTGCGGCATTAGTTCTGAGACAAATGATAAATGCTGGCAGTATGAAAATAACACTCCTGTGAAGTTCTTCACTCTCTTGAACAGATCTTGAACACAGATCCAATAAATACCCAAGGACATTATGCCATGCAGGATCCAAGAGTCCAAAACAGTCACATAGTCCCAAAATCACATTAAAAGGTCCAAACTAGCAATGACAAATCTTTTAAATGATGAACCTTCTTGAATCCACTGAAACATTCCAGAAAAAGATTAGAATCTGGGGAATAATGCATGAAATCAATTGTATTTCAAGCGATCAGATTTCTTTAAAGACAAAGTACTTCACTGAAAACAGTTCATTGTCTAAACTGCAAATATGTTGACAGGACTAATTTCGATACCTATTGCCCTACATAATCTTACAGGCATTAGATTCTCAACTTGCAAAGCCGCTGCATTTTTGATGCTAAACAATTGAGTGAAAGAGAAAGCCCCACCAGGAGTGCTTGTGCTGATGCTTGTGGTGATAACCCTTTGAAGCTTAAGCATGTATAATAAGTATGATGTTGAAAAAATAACCTTTTATTTCCTACAGTTCATGAAATACTAAGTTGAAAACTAGCTGCATAGATATCACAACTGTGGTAAATTACTAAATAAAGGCATGTCCATTTTGGTTATTGATTATTTATATATTCACTTCAGTTATGTTTTATCTGGCACAGTTATCAGAGTAACAAGATAAGGGACCCTCAGATAAATATCACTTGGATTTCCTCTGTATGAACTGATAACTAGTGATATTATTAACAGCTTTCTTATGTATGTCCAGCAGCTCTTCCAAGAATTTTGCTGCTTCTATTTTTTTCATCTTTAGCTTAAAGACATGTTCAGTGTGGACTGGTGTTTAAGCTATCCAATAGCTTAATCCAGCTTCCTCTCACAAGATCTGTTAGTTATTTTTGCTTTATAACTTGCAATCTTTGGGGATTAACAATGTCATATTAGAGAGACACTGTGAATGTGCTTTACTTACAAAATCGGCTATTTTATAAATCTGCTTCTCTGATAGAATACCTCTCAATTAACGTTTTCTAAACTACACTAAGTGCCATTTATCACTCTATACCAAAGGCAAGTTTTGCACTTAAAACTGTCACCACAATAGTTACATGTGAAGCGTACAATGAACTTTTTGATTCTAGAATGACTTTTCAGAAATTTCATAGATATGCTTTATGGGAAATATTTCTGTTCTTTCTGTACTATCTTGGGTGAGCCATGCCACAGCATATCTGCTCATGACTGCCATTTTCTTTCCATGACGGACACTAACTTTATTTAGATTCTGGAACTGATGTTAGAAAAAAAATACATCTTAAAATCTGGGTTCTGGATAGATCTTTTGTCGTAGGGTCCACAGCTTGTTATTGTATGACGAAACTAATCTTGGTATGTGAATTACTAGATATACTGAATTGCTTTTTCAGACACTAAAGAGAAGTTTCCATATCTCATGCAGAATATCCTTGTCTTGGAGCATGGACACTACTGCTCAGAAGCATTCTGGTGTCTGCATGAGCTAAATGCTTCTAACACTCTAAACAAGGTGCTCCTCTGTTGGCAAAAACTTGGACGTGTCCAAGTCTTTTAGGTACTTCTATTAAGTTGCCTTGCAGAAGCTCAGAAAACCCTAATTTCGGTCCCATTATTTTGCATCAAAGTTAATGAGACCCCAGTGCCCAGAAATCTCAAATTAAGATTCCTAAATAAGAAAAAAATATTACTCAAGAAAAGCGTCTTGAACAGGGAGAAGTGTGTAGCTCCAGTGCACAGATGCTTTGTCAGACAGACACACCAGGATTATGTGCCTTTCTCAGTTTGTCTTTGATATTTTTTATCTTTCTCAAGAAATAATCAGCTTGTGAGCATCTCCGTTTAGCTAATGTTGCTCTTATGGTCTCTGTGGGGAGCTGAGTGGCTAGCTCAAGGCTTCTGTAATTTTGTTTGATGATAAGCTGCCAGGAAGATAAATAAATCTAAAAAGTGCATAAAAAACTTTTCTCATGCATAGGCTGTACCCAGAAAGTATGGTGGTAATTCAACTAACATCTTAAGGACTGTTTCTTGTTATCATGGTATTTATCCAGGCAACTGGAATTAGCTAAGCATTTTAACATAGACTAGGCAAAGATGTTAAACAGTTTGTAGGTGCCTAAAGAAAAGTAATAAAATTCCATGAATCTGTGATTACAGAACTTTAGACATTAGATACAAATAATTTTCTGTATATCTCTCTTGTGGGTATGAAGAGATTTTCCTGCAAAAATTTAAAATCGATGCTCTGCTACTAAAGGTACTCATGCTGGCAACGTTAACTTCCTCTAGGCAGGACGTTTTAGTGGAAAAAAAATATTGTAACAGTAAAACTTTGGAAGAGTGAAATATAGCTACAGAAAGGAGAGTCCAAAGTAGCTTATTTTTTTCATTTTTGTCATTTTGAGGAGGATTTTTCAGTATCTATCACAGGCACTGAAGTTGGAGGTAAGGTTGCCTCATTTCCCCCTGCTGTCAGTGAAAAGAGAGGCTCCTCGAGGAAGCTCATTGGAGCAGCAGCTGGGCTTAACAAGCCCTGAATATGTATGTCTCTGGGGAACCCTACCACTTCCCACTGACAATAAATGAAGAGTTATGGGGACTCAGTATATAAATTAATAGCCCTAACTGAACACTGGGATAACAGATCTCTTTCTCCTTGACTCAGCTGTGTGATATACTATTTACTGGAGACTTTTTGCACCATAACAGGTAATTTAGTCGGCCGTTGACCTTTCTCAGTAGCCAGTTTGCACGCAATTCTTTGATCAAGAGGAGCTGATCGGGCTTGTGTTAGGAGTTGGGCAATGGACCTGCTGATTCAGCAGTAACT
>NW_010399346.1:3167-20226 GCF_000710305.1 Buceros rhinoceros silvestris | reverse complement strand
GGAACTTGGTCTGGTCTTTGTAATCATAAATGACTTGGCCTGAAGGGGGCCTGGAAGTTAAAGACCTTGCATTCAAAGTGTAGCATGTGTATTATAACAGAAAACATAAAACAACTCTTTAGTTTCCCCTCTCCCCTTACTGAAATGTTTTTTAAAATAATTTCCTCTAATCAGAGCATGTATGATTAAATATATACCTTGAAAATTACACTGTGCATTTATTTGTAACACCAATATCACATAAGATTAGTCTAGAGTGTGTACAGTCTCAAGTTCTTTGCAGCTTCACATTTATTATTATCATTGTGGTTCACACTGAAAGAGTTCAACATCTCTTTGACTTATGAAACTTTGACATAATTATGGTATCCATGCTCTTTCAGCTTTAACGCAATGCTTAATATATCACACTCTCATGTTAAAAAATGGAAAGTTCCGGGTTATTTCCATTAGAAATGAGATGGAATCAGACTTTGGAAAGGCAGAATCAGACTTCAGAAATCTCCAATGGTAGGAACAACTTGCTAATAATTCTATATAATTTCCTCACTATTTTTGTCTTGAAATTATGTGGAATTTAAGTATTAGTGTTGTTAATTAACTATTTGGGATGCTGCAACAGTTAAATATGTTTAAACTGCTTGATTTCTCCTGTCTTCTGATCGTATAACTTTCTAAAAATTTAGTGGGATATCACTAAAAGAATTTTTCATAAAAAGGAAGTATTTTACTTCTAAATAAAAAAACCCCATCTTGAATCTCATGAAGCATTCAGATGATTACACAACATACGTCCCTGAACATAATTACAGAAATATATAGCCTTATATCCTGAAGTGCTTTGAAGAGTAACAGGAAAGGCTTTGATTATTTTAATTACAGTTGTTCAAGTAGCTGTCCAGGTAGATTTTGAAAATCTCCTAGGGTTTCTCACCCTGCCACCTTTTCCAGTTGATGAAAAACTGTAAGAGATTGAATGAGGAGACAGAGGAATCTTGAAAGCTGATAGTCTTTAAAAGCAGATTAGAGAAGCACTGGGCAGGTTCATGTGAGTGTTGTGATTCTGCCATCTAGTGAGGGTTGGACTTTGACCTCTTGGTATTTTATTCAGCTCTATGATTTTATGAAATGCAGCTACATGTTTAAATATCCACCATCAGATATTAAAGTGTATGTATTTTAGATCATGAACCCTTAATATTGGATTTAACAAACAAAATCAAAAAATATCTAAATCCAGTCACTTCTGAAAAGCTTGCCTGAGGAGCTATGGAAGGTCATATGTATCTGGGGCTTATAGCTGTTGCCTTTTCAGAGTGAAAGGTCAGATCCTTGAAACTTTTTTTTTTCAGCAAATTCTGCAGCAATACTAACCTCAGATGATGCAATTTTTTTTAGTTTGCTTTTTTTGGTACTTAAAGTTTTCTGTTTTCTCCATACAGATATTTGTGTTCCAATTAAAATTATTTTTGACTAATCATGTTTACAGGTTGGATCTTAAAGCATTTCCTACCATAAAGAAAATTCAAGCAATACGTGCAAAACTGTCTGATTTCATTATCAAGTGTGGTAGGAAGTCATAGAAATATGGTACAACAGAGCACAATAAATTCTATTGGAAAAGAAGACCAAACTTTTCTCATTTTTTTTGGTCTGTCCTGTTTGTAGCAAAAGGCCTGAATTTTTTTTTTTTGGTATTTTGTGTGTGTAACAATCACATTGTATGGCCCTAGACAGGGAGATTTTGGAGGGCAAAATGGGAACTTACGCTCCCAGTTCCCACTGACTTTCAAAGGATCTGCAGGGAAATCATTGAACAGTCTCATGGCAGCAGAGAAAATACTTTGCTCAGGTTTGTTTGAAGATGCCAATTTCTAAAATGCTGTCCGTCTTCCTGCAGCCTCTGGCCCCTGATGAACAGAACAGAGCAGGTCTCAGCCAGCCTCCTCTGGACATGGGACAGGGTGTGAAGGGCTGAGCAGTCATATGACCTCAGCTGTATCTATGCACCAGAAAGGTCACTGCGTCAGCTTTTCTAGTTTCCTCTCTCTCTCTTTGTGAAAGTTCTTTTCTGTAATTCAAACACTGCTGAAGGAAAAGAGCTTAATAATGTGTTTTAATTTCTTCAGATTTCTTCCGCTATTTTCTTCTGGGTTTAATAATCAATGCTGGAATTTTTTTTTTTTTTTTTAATATATTGGTTGCATGAGGCAGTATCCCTTTTCTTACAACTCTGCAATTTTAGGACCCATAGCCTGCTTCAGCTTTTTTGGCAGTTTTTGTAGTGCAGTGGAGATAAACTTCAATGGATTGAGATGCTATGTATATACCACTATGCAAACTAGCATGTGCCTAGGCACCAGGTGTACTGATAGATGGGCCCATTAATCTTTCAGTAAAGTCTTCAGATGCTATTGTTCACTGTACTTTGCTTGACAGAGGAGACCAAGTGTTGAAAAACAGGATAAATAAAGCTGTGCTAAGTTCTGTGCTTTTCTAGCTACAATAAGACCAATAAAAAATATTATTATAACAATTACCTGAATTCATTTCTTTTAGTAGAAAGTTCTAAGGATTTGCAACAGTGTATTTATTGGCAGTGAAATGAAAGTGAATTGCAAGAGTATTGAGAAAACGTACACTAATAAAAGAAAAAGAAAGACTGTTGCCCTGGCTACTTACACAGTTTAAAACTCTTTCAAGCATACTGTCAAAATAATTTTTTGCTATAAGGTTTTCCTTCAGACTTCCTTAGCATAATGCTAAAGACCCATTCGTCTGTCAGAGTAAAGTTACAATTTCAACAGAGCACATATAAAGAACAGAATTGTGTGTTTCCAAACGTTGAATAGTAGATGGTATTGTCTTTACTTGTTGAAGAGTTTAATTTTCCAGCACAACTGAAATCATTGTCACAGGATGTAAGAGGTACTGTGATTCCCTTGGTAGGGTTATTTCTTATGAAGAATTGGGTCTGAGAATATGAGTCCATCTGACTAAAAGAACATAAAATATTTACTGGAAGTAACTTTTCAGATGCTAACCTTGAACAAACCAGAAGCAGTATACTTCACAGAGGATGCTCTGTATCGTCTTAACATTACAATTCCCAGAACATCTCGATGTCTCTTGGTTTCCATGGAGCGGTTGGTTTGCAAATTCACACACTTTGGAAAAGGTTTCCTAATATAGTCTAAAATAAAATTTTCCTGTACTTCTGTACAAGATTCTCTATACTTCTGCTCTACAGCATTATCACATAGGGCAATTTACATTATTCTGAATAAATATCTTATAAGAGGTCAGGATTAGAATATATGCTACTATTGACAACTATTGACAAAACTGTACTTGTTAGCAAGCCAATGTTTTTTAGCTTAGTGTAAACAATGACTACAGTGATTAAAAATGTATTCTGTGTTCACACAGGAAATTACTGCTACCTGCTCTCAAGCAGAAAATGAAAGGTGTTCACTTTCACAAAAGATCCATTGAAGGCAGTACAGATTCAAAAACCACAAAAGCCCACATATGGCCTCTGGGGACATAGTAGTCCAGCTTGCATGTTTCCTAATGTTCTCCCTGACATGGGTAGGTGTTTCTCTTCCCTATAGAAGCAGGTGCATGCTGTCAATTATTCTTGTCTGTATTTCCCCATGGGATGCTTGCTGTCTTATTAAGACAAATTGATGGGTTGCTGAAAGCAACTGCAGGGCTTTAAAATCATGAGCTGAGATAGTTAACCTTCTGTTTTCCAGACATTTTTATCCACCCCCATGACTTCTCACACATCTGTGAGTTCCATGTTCTGTACAAAATATGGCTTTGCACAGAAACCTCTTGAAGTGGCTCTCCTGTCATTCTGACTTGCTGAAGGAATAGAAGGAAATTCAACAGACTGAAAATTCTTTTTGGTGTCAGTGTTCTCCTTTTAAAATTTCCTTGGGAGTTACAGAAGATGACTTTGCCATTGAATGTATTGTTTGTCACTAAAGAATAAGTTTGTGTGAGTAAACTTTAAATTGCATTAGCAATTCATGCAGTGCTACCAATACAAATGCATTTATTTTCAATAATCTGGAAGCTCTCTTCACCTCAGAATATTTTTTTAAAAATATTTCTAATCGGAAAGATGCTCACACAAATGATCCATTAAAGGTAATTTTTTAAAAAGTTTTTTGATCTTGTCCATCTAACACATGTGCGCAGACGTAAATTTTTAATGTAAAAAGAGCTTAGTTTTCTTTTCCATGTGCTCCCTGCTGCTAGGGAATTTCTGTCCATGAAGTCAACAGCAAAATTCTGGTTAAGCTTCTGTTATTGTGTTGGTGTATTATCCTGCTATGTACCATGTATGTATCTGACTCATTAATTTATTTTTTCCATGTTTGAGATTCAAGATTTGGGTTCATAGACCCTTCCCATTTAAAGGATCAGTGATGAATCTGAAACATTATTGTTACACTATGTTATAATGTCAGAGAGAAAAAAGGAACTGAAGGGCAGTTTTCTTCTTTTACCTGGAAAGTAAGTTGGCAGGAATTACTGTAAGGAACATAGACAGAAACACCCTTTATGCCATACTGTCCTTGAATCCAGCTGAAATGTAGGCAGGATGAAATAGCTATTCATTACCGCTCCCTTTTCCTTTGCTCTAAACATATTCTAGACAATTATCAGTGTACATTTAGTTTCTTTAGTTTCTTTCAGATGGTTGGTTGTCACTTAGGAGAAAAGAAAAATTCTGCAAATGTTCCTATTTTTATTTTCTCTAGATATCTAGGACTTTCTTCTTAAGTGCATTATGGATTTTGTTTAATGATTTTTGTTAGACGTGGCAAAAGGTTGCCAAGAGATGTTGTGAAGTCTCTGTTCTTGGTGATCAAAATGCAACAAGAGAAGGCCCTGGTTACCATGCTGGAATTGGTACTTTTTGAGCAGGACGTTGGACAGGATGATCTCAGGAGATCCCTTCCAACCTCGGTTACTCTGTGATTCTGTTAAAAGAGAATCTATTCCCCATGGTATTTGTACTATGTGTTAACAATTTTTTATCTGGTACTTTCATATATAGAAGTAGGGATAACTTTTGATAAGAAAGGCTCAAGGAAGACCTTATTGCTCTCTACAACTACCCAAAAGGAGGCTGTAGTGAGGTGGATGTCGGTCTCTTCTCCAAGTAACAAGTGACAGAATGAGAGGAAACAGCCTTAGGTTGAGCTAGGAGAGGTCTAGATGGGACATTAGGAAAAATGTCTTCACCAAAAGGATTATCAAGCACTGGAACAGGCTGCCCAGAGAAGTGGTTGAGTAGTGGATGTGTAGACATGGCTTAGCAGGGGACATGGCTTAGTAGTGAACTTGGCATGTCGGGGTTACGATCGGACTTGTTGATCTTAAAGGTCGTTTCCAACCTAATGATTCTATGACTTAGATATGAAACTTAAAGGCATGAAAAGAGTGGAAATGGTTCTCAATGTCATCCAGCGTTGAAAGGTCGAGGTTTTTAAAATTATTTTCTTGTTTTCGTTTCATTAAACTAAAAACAAAGACAGTATTACTATTGCTCTCATGTCATTGATATGAGGTGGGTGTGTTACTGTTTTGCACTTGGGCTCATCATACTGGAGTGGATATGATAACAGATGTGCATCCACCCAGGAAATTACCATTTTCAATAAGAATCAGAGCAGCAAATAGATTTTCATACATGGAAAAATAATGTAATAAACGGGGCAAGGCCTTGGCTTGATAAATTATAGGGTCATAGAAGGGAAAAGATACAATTTGTTTGAATTTTTGAACCTTCAATAGAGCTATAATACAGGAGCAATCTCTACTCTCAGTAATAAAACACAAGCAGAGGCTTACCCAGTAAATACATTCACAAGTCTGAAGCTTCACTCAGTTTTTATGAATTTCCCTGTAGACAATTTTATATTTAGTGTCAAGTATTGAAAATAGTTTGGAAATATTAGGTATGTTTATTTATTAATTTATTTTTATAATGCAGTACTCTTTCTCGGGAGACTCAAAATCACAGGAAGAAGGAAAATCACTTTCAATCTTTTATAAATCTTTCTGTTTTAAAAACTCTCCACTGAAGCCTAAGGATGTCATACGGACCTTGAGGACTGAAAAGAAACAAGAGCATTGTGAGTGAAAAGTGGTCTAAGCCTGAACAAAGAAAACACTAGAAAGATTTTCATCCAACGTTAAAATTATTTTAAATGCTTTAAAATTAATGTGAAGGGGCAAACAATTATTCAAAGACATGAGTTAGTATCCTATTAGAATAAAATAGAACAGAATATTCTATATTAGAATATTCTAATTGGAATATTATAATTAATGTTAGCAATAATTAGAATAATATTATGCTAGAATATGTTATATGTAATATAATATATTAAATACACTCATGTTCATTATTTTCCTCTAGCAAACTAGTAGCTTACTTGTGTAGCTTGCGCTGTCACTTTTGCTATGGCGGTTCTCTCTTCTTTCTTTGGTCCCTTGCCAAATTCTGTTGAAAAAATGCTAGTGATCATATATAACTCCATCTTAAACCTTGAGTCTCCACTGACTCTTAAATAACTAATTTTTTTCTTTCAGAATCTGCAAAACACTCCTCACCTGTCTCCCAGCTCTGCTATTATCTTTCGTCCCAAAACCTTCTTTATATACATCCAAGGGAATCTTTCTTCTTATCTCCATCTCAGAACTCATGTGCGCTGTTGTCCTTATGCATGGAACTAATTTTTTGGTTCTCCTCTCTTCTACTCCTTTTTGAAAGACAGCAAAAGACAGCAAAATGCTCACTGTCTGCAAGAACTACTGGCTACTTTCACACAATAAAGATCCTATTTTTGTTATATTTAGTGACACGTCTTCTGTGGCAAATAAAAGGATTTTAAAATTTCAAATTTGATGTAAATAGACTCAAGTCAAATATAAGTAGGGTTTCCAAACTTAACCTGTATTCATATCTCACATAATTTTAAACTCTTCACTGACTTTCAATACCATTTCAGTGCTGTAGTTTGCACTTTGAATTACTTTGACTATTCCAGCTCGAACTTTGTCTCATTTTGTTTGGTCTTGTTTAATGTCCTGTTCATTACATTTTGTTAGGGTCTCATGTTGAATTCCATCACTGAATAGCCAGAATGACACAAGCTCACCACTAAAATCATAGATATTTAAAATTTACCTGTAAAATACCTGGCATGAGTGCTGTTACTCATGTTCAATTTGGAATCAGTTGAATATATATGACATTCTTACGCTCATTAAAAAAAAAAAAGAAAAAAAAAGCCAAATGTGCTATTGTATTATTTCAGGCTTTTGTTATTTTTTTTTTTCTTTTTTTTTATGGACAAATCCTGGTCTTTCTCTTCCTTGAGGACTCACAGAGTAAGTAGCATATGTTTCGAAAGAGTGATATCTGTAGGTAAAGGAAGCTTCCTATGGAGGCATCTAGCTTGGACCTTGGCCTGACATTAAGACTTTAGTTCACCTCTCTGCCTTGCAACTTCCATTTTCGAAACTTGCGCTCTTCCAGAACCAAACATTAGTAAATTAAATATTCCAGTGTCTTGTTTCCCCTTTCATCTTCTAACTGTGTATAAAATGAAGATGGATACAATCCTTGTGTTATAATGGGATGAGAGCTCTCCATGATGTGGTTGCCTTAGGCATGCTCCACAACTTCTAAGCATGTGTAATGTACCTCAGTATTATTGATGAGGACGGTATAGAAAAGGGACTGAATTTCAAGTATCAAGGTATTTTCCAGAGAGCCTGGGCAGCCTGAAAATGAGTTGAATTTATTTTTTGCTGGAGACCTTGGTAAATTAGGTCTTGTTGGGAAAGATTTACCAATAATGTGTGTCAGTATACAGCAACAGATATCTTCTGGGCAGTGCTGAGTGAGATGTGTGAAATGAGAAGTCTCGTCAGATGGAAAATGGGTTTCTCATACCGTAGTTCTGTTCTGACAACACATCTTTTTCCAGGGTCAGCCATTTCCTAATTTTCCCAAACCTTTTCCCAGCACACTGCTCAACTTACAGTAAATGACCATGAGGTAGATCAAAATCACTGTTTATTATTGATAAACTAACAAAAATGTGCTAGCTGTTTCACTGTCTGTAAAACAAGGCTTTTTCTTCTTCGGGGATTTTATAGTCTGTTCTATAGTTGGCCTTTTGCAGGGAAGAACAGAAAAAGTTTTCTCACCTTGTGTTTCTAAACAGACAAAGTACAATATCATTCTTGTGGTGTGTGGTGAGTGACCCAACACATGTTGTCTGGTGCTAGTCCTCACAGCTGACAGCAGTGATTGTTTGGGATGTGGTATGATCCCAATAATGCCAAAAAGGCAGGATCAGTCTCTGCCTTTCAGTCACTGAACTGACTTGCATTATGGGTCCCAGCCAAGCAGGGAGCAGTAAATCGAGAAAAATCTGTTAAACTTCGCAAAGGAAGTTACACAATAAGTAATTGTTCTATACAGAACAGTTACAAAATAAGCAATTATTTTTAAAAAACCTTGCATTGCTGTTTTAGCATCTTATAATCAATAGGAGTCCTGAATTAGCTGAGTCATGTAGACAGTCCATTAAGCTCAGTGTTTTTATTAGAACCTGCAGCACCTAAACTGATCACTTTGCAATCATTTAAAAACAAGAATTTAAAACAAAATGCATTAAAACCATCTATCCTACTGCTTAAGCAATCACACTTTGGAGCTGCCTATGGGGTACCAATTCACGTCTTTGGGGCAGCCTTCAATGCGTTTGCCAAAGTAATAACTGTAATGGAAGTCCAAAGCTTGGACACTGGTTTAAAAACTTGATCACTATTTACATTACCTTAATTTGAGTTACCTATGAATTGAATGACCTAATGGGTATTAAAAACTGTTTAAATAAAAAAGAAATTAAGCATAATTTATCTCAGAGAAATTGATCAGCATTTTACAGAATTTAGAACTATTTAGAAAAAAAAAACTTTAGTAGTAAAAAATATCCAAACTAATAAAAAAAAAGGCTATGAGTATTCAAAAAGGGTACGCATAGCACATTCACAACGTTTCAAAAATTGGCATAGAGAAAAAAAATTTAAAGCAGATGTCTTAAAAATTACTAATAACATGAGTTCTCTTCTGTGGTGGTTATTAAGTACCCTTCCTGTGTTGAAACAAAGGCAGAGACAAACAGGCACCCTGACAAGGATCTAAGCCATCCTTCTACCTTTGTATGGTACTTGTACCCATAAGTTTGCACAAAGCAGGGCTTTGAACCCCTGTGGAGAAGGTGCCTGTGAGTCTGAGTGCTGTTGAAAACTCATTCGCACCCCATTTCTGATAATTGAACACAGTGCACATTCGTCTACTATAAAAATGGGAGATTTGTCAAAGAGACAGTAGAATCAAGAATTGAGAATCAGAGAATCAACAACGAAAGAAAAAGGAGTTTATTCTGTCTCTTCTCGGAGTACAAGCTGAGGCAGAGAAAGGAGTCTCGCTCTCCTTCTAAGATGTTAAAACAGAGGCTGCGAAATACTGAAGTTGGGACGCCAGCTAACAGTATTTTGGTAGGAATTTGCGTTTCCGTAAGCGAGAGATTCCTCTATTAGCTAGTGGAGATTGTGCTATTGTGAACGTGTCCTCCCTAGGCTGTTGGTAAACAGTTCTCAATTTGCATTGGTAGAGAGAAGGTATTCAGATTTCTATCTGAGCTGGTTTACTTGTGAAACCTGTTTTCCCCTTGTTGTAAGTTATCAGTTACGTGTAAGGTCTTGTTCTGTGTAAAAATTTCTAACTAGTCATCACTCAAACCTGCTTAAGGGATCCTAATAAAACCCGTTTTGTTTATCCATAATTGATTGCAGGGTATTTTCATAACATCTTCATATATATTGAAGAAAATTCTAAAAAAATTATTCATTAAACTTAACTACAGAAAAAAGAGCATGAAAAAAAGTGCTAGCATGAAATATAAATGTGTGGTGCAGCACAGCAGGTGCAAATGAATGAATCATTGACAGAGAGCAATCTATGTGTGATAAAGATGCCGAAAAATTAAGAAATGTCATACCCACATTTAACTTGAAACAAATAAGGAAGCCATTACATTGTATAATTTAAATTGAGCAATTCTCTGACGAAAATTCTTACGATATAATGTCTGTGCTGTATCCTGCCTCAGAAGATTTACAAAAGATAGAATCTGAAGTTGAGTGTCTCCAAAACGTCATCTTTCTAATACTGTCTTGTTTCTGATAATGTGAACGTTTCCAAAGAGAAACTTTAAACTCAGATTAAAATCAATGTGATGGATGTCAGATTTTCAAGGTATTTTGTTTGTCATCCTTTGTAACTTTGTATCATCCTCTTTGCTTTCTTATCTTTTGCAATTTTTGTATGAGCCACTACTTCCTGTTCTCACAGTCATCACTTGTTCCCTTCATCTGTCTAAAATAGGTCAAAGCTAAATAATTCCAATATTGCTTTTAACACAAATATGTGCAGAGAAAATAACTGTAAATCATGCTTCAGAGTATAGTTTGTTATTCATGCCCTTACCGTCTATTTTTGGTCATCCTCAGGCAAACATCTTGCTGTTCACATAAAGTGAAACCATTGGGTGATTTGGTCTTTCTGTAACACCTTGAGGTGGGGTAGCTGTGCAAATAAAACAAAAAATAAAAGGATTTTTTTTTACATGAACATGCCTGTTTAACTAAGCTTTTCTTAGACCTGTGTTACAAAAACACAGTGTGTGTCTTCTTGGATGTCACGTTTATGGACACTTCAAATAGACTCTCCAGCTGTATCTTACAGCGTGTCAGCAGCCATGTTCCTATGGTGATTGAATGTTGCTTATTGCTTAAAAGGCAATAATTTTAAGTGCTCTAAATTCCATTGGATTTTATTTGAAGTACTCTAAAACATACAATAAAGTCCTAGAGAGTTGAAAGATCTGTACCTTTCACAACAGGATGTGTGGGTATGCTCTTTTTTTGTCTGATTTATTCCAGGGAGCTACAGGCAACAGAGGAAGGTTGAACACTGAAGAAATGTTACAAAACTGTGATGTTTCTCCTGCTGTATGAAAGGTCCAGTGGGCACAGGCAGAGCACTGCCTTTCATGTCCAAAAAGAGATGGCCATCCACTGCCTTTCACCTGCCTTCCCACCTGTGCTGCTTTGGAGTGATGTGTTTTATCAACATTCATTCTGGGCAGGAGGATCCCAGACAAGTGGTGTTGAACCTGCTTTTTCATGTACTCTCTACAATAAGTTTCTAGAATTAGTTTCAGGCTACAAAAAGTCTAACCTAAAATTTTCATACATCTGGTGAGTCAGACTTTCTGTTGATACTAGGGAACAATTAAAACCCTGGCATTGTGCATATCTTGATGGCTAGTCTACGTTGTGCATGGATTGCTAGGTGACACTTGGCAGCATCTCTAATTATAACATCTAGCTGCTGTTTCCCACTGGCTTGTGTGAATTAACTTTTGAAGTACACGGCTGCATTTTGTCCATACTTAATTTCAGATGGCTTTATATTAATAATGAGATGTTGGAAGAATGATGACAAATCCCGCCAATAAATGACAACGATGCCATTTGAGTTGGCGCTGTTTCTGGACCCTAATCTGTTAGTTTGATCCCTGTCTGTATTAGGTCTGAGAATGTGTGCTAGCTTTGCACGCCTGACTTTAGATACAACCAGTTTCTAGCATCCTTAATCTGTTTGGAGGAGTGCCCTAATTTTATCTTGTATTCCTGGTAAGAGGGAGCTTTACATAACCCCTCAGCAACAAATGATAAGAGGATAGGTAGGTCCACATTGTCTGAGCTCTATCTGTCTTGATCTTTTTCTGGTGTTAAAAGAGTAAGTGAAAGCATTTTGCACTGAAGTGCCTATTGCTCTGCTACCATAATGGAGCACAGAGCGCTGTTAGGCAAAGGCAGTTTAAACTGATGAACTGTAGGTGTGGTGTTATGCTTGTTTAAATGTTTGTTGAATTTTGTTATTAATACCAGCTCCGCTTTCTGCTTAGGAGACTGAATTTTATACCGTTTTCACAGCATTCCTATCCTCCTTATTCCTCATTTTTTGTGGTAGAGAAAAATCTTTTTTCTACCACATTTTAACTCCTTTTTGTGTTCACATGCACCTTTCAGCAATCTTTTATCCAATCAATATTTTGGATAAAGATTGATGGAAACTCATTCTGCAGAGCAGTTTCATTTTTGTACTCTAACTAGAAACGTATTTGAACTGGGTCGTGTCAATTTGCTCCACCTGAGCACAGGCACAGTGCAAGAAACATAGTTAAAAGTGTGAAATATTTAAGTTGAAAAGATTCAGGAAATGAAGGACACTCTGTATTAGAAGTGGAAATAACAATTTTGGTGGTGTGGAAATTAAGTCCTGAAAGCAGGTCTGTTGTTTCTTTTCACCACTTACAAAAGATCTTTTCTGTAGATGTGAATACTGCTAGAACATTTGTTGCACTTGTGAAGATTCAATATACAGACTTAAAGTTTTAAGTCCTGAGATATAATCTGGGAAAGGAAATAATCTGCTTAATTACTTGAATGACAAGGGCAGTGAATACTGAAATCATCAGGTGTCTGGGATGAGACGAGTTTATCGAATAGGGTCTAAGTAATTGATATCTTGAATTAGCCCAAATGCAATTGAAAATTAATTTTTAATGAGATTTCTGGAAAATACTTAACTCAAAAATACTTCATTATCATTTTATTTCACTCTAACTGAATCAATATGGCAGCACCATGCAAGTTTCAGTGATTTTTTTTTCCCCATATGTGGGACTTTACTGTGTATTAAGTAAAATGGTAAAACCAGAATTCCAATTTCAGAAGCTCTACCCACCAGTTAGCCTATTTTGCATCTTTTTTCAAGTGAAAATGAGCTGTTGGCTTTCTTGCACTGTAAAACTTAAAGGTCACCTAATTTCAAGAAAACCATACTCATAGTGGATGAATGATTAAATCAATACATCTCTATCTTTACATTTAAAAGTACATAGTTTCATCAAATATCTCTGCTACCCACTATATGAATGATAAAGAAATTGTGTGTTGAAACCGAACAAAAAATATTTACAATTTAAGAGAAGTGTATTTTATTTAAGCTTAAATGGCTAGAAAGCAGCTTTGCAAAAAAGGACATGGATGTCCTAGAAGTTGAACAAGAACTATCAATATGCCTTTATGGCAAGGAAGGCATCTTGGTCTGCGTTAGAAGGGTTGTTGCCAGCAGGTCCAGGGATGTGTCCCTTCTCCTCTACTCAGCACTGGTGAGGCCACACCTGGAGTATTGCAGCTAGTTCTGGGCTCCTCAATGTGAGAGAGACATGGAAATACTGGGGACAGTGTTCATCAAAATGCCGCTAAAACTATGAAAGGCTTGAAGCACCTCTCATATGAGGAAAGGCTGAGAGAACAGAATCTAGAAAAGGGAAGGCTCTGGGAAGATCTTGTTAATATCAACAAATATCCAAAGAGAGAGTGACAAGAAGACAGAGCCAGGCTCTTCCCAGCGTTGCCCAGTGACAGCATCAGAGGCAATGGGCACAAAATGAAACACAGGAAACACTTGTTCGTTGTGAAGGTGACTGAGCACTGGCACAGGTTGCTGAGGGAGATTGTGGAGTCTCCCTCCTTGAAGACACCCAAGAGATGTCTGGACATGGTCCTGGTCAACAGGCTCTATGTGGCCATGCTTAAGCAGGAGTATTAGACAAGATGACCTCAGGGATGCCTTCCAACCTTCAACCATTCTGCAATTCTTTGATAATAACTGTAAAAATTAATGTCATAGTAAAAGAAATGAGACAGAATACCCATCAGCAGCAATGTACCTAGTCTGGCCCTAGTTCTTTCTCTTGCTAATAGTTTTTCCTAATTTCTGTAAGCAAGAAAAATATGTAATGTTTTGATTTCTGGTGGAGGCTTCAAATTGTTCATGTTTCTAGAAGGCAAAGTAATGCTGAAAGACATTTTGTTGGCATGTTCCCAGCATGTGGTTGTTAAAAGTATGGCCATCTAAGGTTGTTTCTCAAGATGCTTATTAAGTTGTTGTATTGCTCTATGTAAATTAGAAAACAAGATTACCACAGTGTCCTTTGAATTCTTAAGATGCAAAACTTTGGTGATGCTCCCTGTAGTTCAAATGTATCACCACAGCTGCAACAAGCACTCTAGAACTTGTATGGTCTTTCTGGATGAGCCGATTGAGCTATTCCTCTAAGTCTGGAAAAAAAGAACGGTGCATATCTGGAATAAAATTTGAGAACTGATTTTGATGAAGAATACCCACATACAGGGTGGATGTTCTGTCACTAACAATTGAGCAGTTGGTAATCTTGATTACTGTAGCATAGTTTAATACATTTCTTAAGGGCAAAAATGACCTCTCTTCTGCTTTCTTGAGCAAGCTGCCATTTTAATTGCCTCTATCAGCCCTCCAACTTTTTTCTTGTTTAGTCTGTGTCCACGATTTTAATTAACCATCTGTCACCAGTGGTGCTTTAACCCGTATTGTAGCTATGAACCTTATCCTATCTGAGGAGACAAGAACAAAAACAGTATCTGAAGGAAAAAGTAGTAATGAAATAACAGTGAAGTAAATAAATACATACAGTTCTGTGGAATACCTGAAGACCTTCATTTTGTAGAAATTATGGTGGTTTATTGCAGATTGAACTTAACTGATGAAATTCTTCACAATCAACATTCATTTCTGCTGTTATAAAACACTGAGGAAGACATAATGGAGGTAGACAGTTCTGTTTTAAGTGAATGGGGATTTGTGTAATCAGGATGGTATCATTTAGAATCCAGTGTCTGAGAATATTTTAGCAGAATATTCAGAGCCAGAGTGAGTTTGCATTTATTAGAGCACTTGGAGCAATTAAAGTACTTTCTAAGACCTGCTAAGAGTGACACTCCACATCTCACAGTTTAGTTTATACAAGAGAAACTCTAGTCTCTCACACACTCCTGCGTACTATAATTTCTGGCAAGTGCTGACGCTAGCTGTAAGGGCTATTGCTGCATCCAGTCATGTTCTACTCACAGCACAAGTCTTAATGCTTCCGGGCACTACTGTTTTCTAAGCTTAAAAATGTATTTTATCATGTGAACAAGGAATGATGCAATATAGAAACCCATACTCTATGGTAGTGTCCGATAAGTTTAGAGTAACTGTTTATGTGATGCTAGAGGTCCAGATTCTAACAGTTTGTTTTGTTTTGGGTTTTTTTTTTTGTTTCTTTGTTTTGTTTTTTTTCTCAACAGACAAATCCAAAGAGGAAAACATAAAATAACATTTCATCTTTATTTTTTTACTATTTTTTCAGATATGCACTTTGAACCTTAAAATGTATAAAAGACGGGATGGCAATTTATTCCTCTTTTGACAATCCAAAGATTCAAATGCTGTGATGATAATCTCTCTTGCTTATTGAATAAACATTTACTACAGATATTTTAAAAATGCCCAACAACTAGGAAATCTAAACATAATTGCAGAGAGCTGCATATATGACATCCAAATCCAGACTTGTCTTAACAGGACTACTACCAAACAACAAAAAATGCTTCCATTGAATTAAAGAAAGGATTGTTTTGTTTCTAACAAAATAAAGTTGCAAGTTTTTTTATCTAGAGGAAGTAAAAAACCAGTGATAATATAACTGACTTGCCTGAAGGTGTTGTGATTTAGGATCGGGCATGGTTTTGGCAGTAGGGGAAGGAGAATGCCGTCTTTGTTTGGTGCCATTTCAGTAGCAGTGGGTTGGGCCACTAGTGTGGTCTGTGTAAGAAGCTCCGTGGAAAAAGCCCACCCAGTTCCAGTTTTGGCCCCACCTCTGGCTTAGGCTGCACCAATCAGCTCCTCTGCAAATAAGCCTGTTTGAGGGGGGAAATGCCTTTTGTTTCTGGCACGCTCTTCTTTTGGAGGGGGTAAGATGGAAGACAGAGAATGGCCATGTGGTCTCTGAGGTAGCCAGGAGAAGTCTGTTGAATACATGCTGGTACAACGATTTGCTTCCTTTGGTCTGTGGCAAGTTACCCGACTCACTGAGCACTGGCAAGAGTCCTGGATGGGCTGCAGAGAGAGTGAGCCCCTCAGAGAGAGGACGGGCTGCAGAAGGCCAGGCAGAGGAATGGATGGGACTCCTGAAAAATGCGGTGACTTTGAGAAGGTTTGGCACTGGGTTGGCTCAGTGCTCGGAGAGTTTACCATGGCAGCTGACCCACCACATGGACAGGAGGTATCAATGCCGGTCTGTCTCCCGTGCGGTGGGGGGTGCCATGTGGCCAGAGGAAACCTGTGAAGAGTGGTTTTTGCCACAGAGCAGGCAGCTAGAACTTCATGCTGAGGTTAAAAATGACTGTGCCCTCCACCCTGTGTTTCCCCCCCACCTCTGACACTGAGTTGGGGGGGGTGGGGTGGGGTGGGGGCTGGGTGTAGTAAAGCCGGGCCCAGGAAAAAGAGAGGGGTGGGGGGAAGGTGTATTTAAAAACTTGTTGCTCTCTTTTCTGTCCTGCTCTAATTATTTGGTGATTTGGTTGCGGTTGTTGTTTTGAATTAAATTGATTTTCTTTCTCTTAGTCAAGTCTGCCTTTTGCCATAAGTGGTGCATTTAGCCCTCCCTTATCCCCTACCTTGACCCTTAAGTAGTTGTATTTTCTCCTCCTTGAGAAAATAGAATGACTGTGTGGCTTTAGTTACCAGCTGTGTCTAAACGGCAACAGAAATTGAACTGGTTGGTTACCATAGCACAGGATTAAATTACTTTGATATATGCAATAATGAGGTCTATGTAATTGATATGTTACATGAATTAGAAGATTTTTATTTTTGATTTAGGGCTAAAGACAGATTCATCAAAATTCTCCAGGCCTGAGGTGACTGATCAATGTAATTAATCTGTGTGATAATTGCCTCAGAGGATAGAGCCTGAAAACGTTCCTGCATCCACCAGGTAAAGATAATGAAGAGCGT
>NW_010399346.1:0-3074 GCF_000710305.1 Buceros rhinoceros silvestris | reverse complement strand
GAGCGTCTGGGAAATGGCCAACTGCAGAATCAGTAAATTCTGCAGCAGCTGAGAAACCACAGAATAACTTAGGGCAGAGCATTGTACATCTGCCAAGTGATGGACTGATACGAGATCAGACTTCACTAATTAGTAAAGCCTCCATCCTTCCCATCTGGAGATTTAGCTCTGGTGTATGTGCACAGGCTTAGCATTATTAATCAGGAATTGAATGAGGATGCCTATGACTCCTAGACAGCATTTCTATGAGGTGAGCCAAAACAGTTTCCTTTTGGCTAGACAAAGAGTAGCAATGCCATATGGTGACTCAGGGTTAGTTTTGTCTATTCTACATATGCTGAATTAGGAAACAAATGAGAAAATGCAGATTTAGAAGTCATAGTTTTCATAGGCATAAATATATATATACGTTTAATTGCAAAACATATGTACTCAGCAGGTGTTTTTAAAAATAGAATATGTTTCTGGAGTGGTTCCAAGTGGCTCCTCCAATTATCATTCTAGTGTCTATATGCAAAACTGACACTCAAGATCACCCTTATCAGTCAGTGGCTAGCTCATCTACAGGTGCTTAGTTTCAATGCAGAGTTCCTTAGTAAAAGAGGTGTTGGTTTGTTTGTTTTTTCTGGACATGTCAAGAAATAACTACATTTTGATGGGGTTGTTGCTTAGAACAGCCCACATCAAGATGAGACATGTTTAAATCCAGAAAGCAGGAAGATAGTTATGATTATTTCCACAAGTGTTATAGGTACCACAAAGCATTCATTCGCATGTTGTCTGTATAACAGCTTCTAATGGTGCTGTATATTTCACAGTATTGCAGAAATCTTAAATTAAGCTTTGCAGTGATACAAAAATAGGTGGAGATAACAAAGAATGAAGGATATTAGAAGACAGAATAAGAATTTAAAGTGTTAAGTGATCATTTGAGAGAGAAAAAATACTAGACCTTTTAAATCTTCCATAGCAAGAAAATGGTGTGTTATAATTTGAAAACTTAGGTTTTTCCCATTTTCCTGTCTTTGAACGCTGAGCTTTCAAAGTAGAAGGGTTGTTGTTGCTACAAGGTAAAACTGGAAGGTAAGAGTGATATTTTAGATCTCTATTTTCCACAGGAAGAATAAGTACAAATGCAACATCTCACTAACGGATTTCCTTTTAAGTACTTGGTCAGAACAATATGAATGTTCTGTTTGATATGCTGGTAATAAAAATGACAAAAATCAAATTGGATCAAAGAAAATAACATTTCTAGATCAAAGCAAAAAAAAAAAAGGAAAAACAGAGCCTAAAAGCATCATACAAGACAATGAAATATTTAATGAAGCACAGAGTGAAAGAGATTGCATTCATGCAAGCTCGTGTTACAAAAGAGCGGAATACTGTTTCTCACCCTACCATTGTACTTATGAATATAGGGCTCTCTGATGAAGACAAACTTTTTAATTTGATGAGGTCAGTCTTTGACTTGGATGCTGAAGTCTGGTCTTTAAAGGTAGCTTGTGATTGCCTCATCTTTCCTGGTATCCTGTGGAGGAACATATTTTCACTCTTGGGTCATTTATTTATTTTAGTCTTACCTCACACCTTATAAACCTTAATGAAATGATTTATAAAATCTTATCTTTCTAAAAAGGAATTTCCTATTTTCTTCTTGAACCTTTTGTCATGCCTTATTCCAGAACAACATAAGAAGCCTTTCTCATTCACTTGAGTCTGTGACTTGTATTCTCGAACTTGTAATGTTTTTTATCCATTTTATATCAGCAATTACTTTATAAGTCTTGGGATTGATTCTAGGATATTAGCTTATTTTTGTTTTGTTTATAATTTGCTACAAATCTGTCTACTGTGTTACTGACAAGAGATCTGGTATATGATTCATTTATTTCTGGAAATGTTTCTTCGGTGTACACAGATGGTGTTTACAGATTCAGCATGAGGGGTGAGCTATTCAAGAACAGGGAATCTGCAATGTCAAGGACTTGTCATAGGTATTGTTCTCTTCTCTGAACAGAAGATCTAACCTTTCTAGTCTGGTTCTGAGGTGTTTGTATTTCTGAAGCTCAGATGAGAGAGGCCATTTACTACTCTTTTGTCTGTGCTAACACATAACTCATCCTTTATGTGGAATGCAGAATTCTCTTTTGTTGATACCTCTTGCCTCAGCTGTTGTCATGGCAACAAGTGGCATCTTTGCTGAAATTCAACTAAATTATAATTTAGACATAGAGTGAAGCGATATATTGCTGAAATTTTAACTGGCCCTACCATCCTTTTTAGCCAAGTTCTGTCTTAAAAACAAATGTGTTCTGCTCTGACATCTAAGCAGCCTATGAAAAGGCTTGTACATGGCTTGTAAAAGCAACAAAGGTCATGGGTGTAAATTAAAGGAGACCAGTTATTCTGAATGCACAGCAGCATTTTGCTAAAACTTGATATTCATATTTTACTGAATTCAGTTATGTCATTCAGTGCCTAAGAGTTTTCAAATTCTTTGTCATGAATTATTCTGCTTTTTAGCCATGGTACCATCAATCTATTATTTTTTCTCATATATATATATAACGCTGACATACTTAGAATCCAGCTTACAGGATGAAATGATGTAGAGTTTTCAAACTGAGGAAGTGTGCAATATAACACGCTTTCCTCAGACTTAAAAATGAATTGTTTAATTCATGAGTCTTTGCTTCTTGTGTATTTTTTACTGTGCAGAATTTTTGACAGAGCATTGTTTAGAAGTAGAAATAAATTCCAGATAAAAATCTATTGTTCTGAAAAATCAATCTCAATACAAGTGTCACTGGTGAATCCAGGGGTTTTTTTTTTTGATTGTTTGAGACATCCTAAAAAGATTCTATTTCATGGTTCACTCCATTTGATTTTGTTAAGGGTGGAGGGACCGATTTACCTCGATTTACCTTAACGGAATCCCTCTGTCCTGATAGGAAGGGATTTAATAGGGAAAGGAAGAAATTCACACCCCGGTCTGCTCGGATAGCTGAAACAAACTTTAATATATATAATAAAGCCGCATAACTATATTCTATATGTATATGATTACAAAC
>NW_010399345.1:6608-7112 GCF_000710305.1 Buceros rhinoceros silvestris | reverse complement strand
AAGGAAGTTTCAGCTCAAACCAGGACAGTGAATCATCTGTGCAAGTACAGTGCACTGAATTGCTGGACATTCACTGCGCCTGTTTAACCAAAATCTAAATTTCTGTTCCTGTATGAGGGCCAGTTGCTGTGCTGTCACCATCTTTTAGGCTAGATAGAAGGGACCAGTGTGGGCAGTTGTAGGCCAGAACTAGCAACCATTTAAACTAAGAACTGACTACTGCACTCAACCATGTCCTAGTGCTTCAACCCAACCTGATGTGTCCCGGTTTGAGCTGAAACTTCCTTGTTTTGGTTAATGGACGAGTAAGAATGATTCCATGGAAATACGATAATTCCGCATTTAATTGATTAAGAGAGTCAGGTGCAATGTTACGTGTTAAGGTTATAAAACCGAGCAGCCGAGGGGAGCGTCCTCTCCCGGACTTCCGGACTTGACGAAGAGAGGGGAGCTCCCACGAACCTGATCTGCCGCCGGCCAGGCCGAGCAGGCCGCCTCCAGCAT
>NW_010399345.1:0-6306 GCF_000710305.1 Buceros rhinoceros silvestris | reverse complement strand
CACCTGAGGGAGGAACCACAAACTTTGAACTGTCGCTACCGTGAGTTTTCGTCTAGATCGGGCCATGACAACTGCGCTCTCCTAGCTGTTTTCGAGCCGAGAGCTGAGCTCTCCTGCGGGATAATCTGCAGGGTGTGCGAGGTTTTCCCCCCGCCTTTGCTGTGGACAGAATTTTATTTTCTCCACCTGGGAAGCAGCCGCGGAGTGGAGCGGCAGAAGCGTCCTACCCTTATCTCGTCGTTGGCTGCCTGCCCAGACTTCTAACCTTGAACAGAACAGATTGTTAAGAACTCTGGTTATTTGAATCCTCTTTCTCTCTTGAGTTTTTTTTTTCCCTTTTTCTTTCCCTTTGTTTGTAACTATATGCATATATATCATAAAGTATAGTTATGTGTGAATTTATTGTTTATTAAAAGTTTGTTTCAGTTCCGGACACAGACCAAGGTGTGAATTTCTTCCTTCCCCTTTTTAAAATCCTTCTGCCTCTAACAAGGCAGACGGAAAACATTAAGGAATTCGAGGAGTGGGTACCTCGGTCCCTCGACCCTTAACATGATGCTTTTATTGCATGAAAGACACAGGAAAGATTAATGTTTTATGATCTATACAAATTAAAAGAAAGTCTGCACAGACCGTCTTTCATTAGGTAGATGAGTTTTCTTCTGGATGTGCATGAGGTTACAAAGAGACACTACAGAAATTGTGTGATGACTAAAGTAATTTTGTAGAAGATCATATCCTATTTTATCTCTACTGTTGCTAGAAGGGGAATCACAGTGTTACAGTGCGTGCGGCTAGGCTAAACATTTTGTAGTGTGTGACATGCATATTCCCAGAAGCACAGGCTTTTCTCTAAGCAAATGCCCATATGCTTTCTTTGCAGGCATCTTGCCTTCTGAATATTCAGTACACCCATCACCAGTCTTGTTTAGACTAATACAAAGCATGTCGGGTCTCTTCTTGTGTCATCAGTGCTTGCTATGAGGAGCAAAAGGCGAATGCACATGTAGCTGCCTGCATGGTGCAGAAACCAATAGGCCTTAACCATGGTGTCTCAATGGGCAGCCTAGACCTGAACAGCTCTTACTGCGGTTCATTTGAACTGACAGCTAATGCTTTAATGCTTTGAAATGTAAGTGAATAGATCTAAGACACAATGTATTGGTTTATATTGCAAGTTGAGATAGTATAGCCAAATTCACCAATCAACAAGCTATAACAAGGCTATTTTCGTACACTTCATGGTATATCAATATTCTGGTGGTTGCAACACTTCTTGCTCAATCCAAGTTTCAAATTCATTTTTGTACAGAGGAATTCATACCGCTTGACCTGGAAGAGATGTAATAAATACAGTAAGGCTGAGAATTTTTTCATGTGATTGAACCCTCAGAAAAGATACTGCAGCATTTGAAGTTACTATGCAAATTGTCTTTATGCCTTTCTCCTACTAAATGAAATATTAGCAAAAAGATTGATACCTTCTTGGCATGGGCTGCAGCCATTGAATGAAAGCCCTTAGAGGACAACAGGGATTCTGTGCAGAGCATTTTAAAGATTTTGCTTTACCTTCTAGACAACTCTTCATCAACACTCTTGCATCTCAATGAGAGACTAATAATATGGAATTTAGGAAAAAAAACCCCATCTAAATGTATATAGTCCTTTTCAAATGACATGAAAATGATCATATCAGTATAATAAAATTGTCCCAAGAGTTTTTACAATCACCTGAAAAGCCTTGTACCAGGTAATTACTTGTACCAAAATGTTAATCCCTTCAACACAGTAATATACTTAATGTGCTTAAGAAAGAAGAATAGAGTGCTGCAAAGGAAAGATGGTTTTATACATCTTGTAGGCAGTTCAAAATAACCACGTCAGGACTTGTTACACTATTGTGAGTATATATGCTAGATGTGCATATCTTGTAATCTCTTGACCATCATTAGCTATAGAACAGTTTTACATTTCTAAGCACTCAGATATAGCTGAAGACACCAAAGGAAACAGAAAGTACCTCTAGTTACGTGTCCTGAATTCAAATGTAAAAAAAATTAAACCTTTGATTTATTTCCAAGAAAAATATTTTTTCCATTAAAAAAATTCAAATTTCCTGGAGAAATGTATTTTAACTATACATGGTGCTTATATCTAAAAAGAATTTTAAACAATTAAGATCACCTAAACAATTCATAAGACTTGGCAAAAGTCTTATGCTTTATAATTATTTGTTTTATTTTGAAGAAATATTTTTCATCTTGAAAACAAATCCATGTTACAAAGAACAGATTATAGTAACTACTCTGGGTTAAAACTAAAAACAAAAGTAAAATTGTCTTAATTGTCTTTCTTTTATCTAATTATTTATTATTTAATTTTATCCACTGCTAGACAATTAATTCAAATAACAACCAGCTCTTAAATATTCTTCTTAAATAAAAAGTTAAAGTAGAGTTAATGCCAGTGATGACAGATGTCCATATACATATAAAGGAATTTTTACATATCTGCATAAATCACTTGATTTGATAAGTGTGCAATTAATGACAGTTTGGTGGGTATAATTCCTTGGTAATTCTATTGCTAAAATATGTACGTACACACTCTTAAGTTTTTTGTCCTGGGTAAATTCCTGTAAACGTCAAATAGAGACTTCATCACCATTGATTTAGTTTATATGCAGAACAAAATTATGGTTCACAGAATCACAGAATTGCCTGTGTTGGAAGGACCTCTGGAGATTGTCGAGTCCAACTTCTTTCTCGAAGCACATCCTAGATACTCATATCACATACCCCTATTGATTCACACTTACACGAATTTTAACTTTTTGCATTTGTTACAACAAAGACCTTCAATCACCTTTCCGTGCTATTTCTATGCAGTGGTAATAGGTACCTTGTAAATCTTTTACAAAGCAGGTAGCAGGTTTCACAAAATCACAGAATCATCTGGTTGGAAGAGACCTTTAAGATCGAGTCCAACCATTCACCTTGCACTGCCAGAGTCCCTAAATCAAGTGCCTGAGCACCACATCTACATGTCTTTTAAACAATTCCAGGGATGGGGACTCCACCATCTCCCTAAGCAGACTGTTCCAGTGCTTCATCACCCTTTTGTTGAAGAAATTTTTCCTAATACTCAAACTCCCCTGACTCAACCTGAGGCTGTATCCTCTAGTCCTGTCACTTGTCACATGAGAGAAGAGTCCAACCCCCACCTCACTACAACCTCCTTCCAGGTAGTTGCACAGAGCAATACGGTCCTCCCTCAACCTGCTCTTCTCCAGGGTAAACAGCCCCAGTTCCCTCAGCCGCTCCTTGTAATACTTGTTCTCTAGACCCTTCACCAGCTTTGTTGCCCTTCTCTGTACCAAACTAATCATATTCTCTATTCTGAGATGCTCATGACATAAGACCTAACTCGCATCAAAACTGCTCTGACATTATTTGTATCTTTCAGCCTCTTCAGCCTGCATAATTCCTTGTTTATTATTTAGACTTTAATTTCGCTCTGTAGTATTTGTATAAAAGCCATATTCTTTCAAGACTGATATCTATTAATGACTTAGTGCACTGAAGATATATATGCTAATTAGCAACACTCCTGGTCTGAATATTGCACTCTGAGTAATGCAACAATAGCTGTCTTTCACACACCATGTACTTGTGATATTCTTTAAAATAATATAACAAGTAAATACCAGCCAACAAACTAAGATTACAGTTTTCCAGCCTCAGACAATAAATAATGCTTCCTGTTTCTTCATTGTTATTTTTGAGGTTCCTTCGTCAGAGCTCAACACAGTGATGATGGAATACTTCCCCCACATCAGAATGGCTGTAGGGAAGGTAGTTTTCATTCGTTCTACCACCCAAATGGAATCTTTTTTGCAATCACATGGCCATTTCCTTTTATTACAGAGGAATCCCTTAACTGAAGAAGATTAGAAGTGAACTGCCTATATGACAAAGAATACTGAAGCAGAAGGAGTGGGAGGAACACCAGAAAAATAGGGAGCATAGAGGAGGAACAGAGAAATACCAAAAAGGGTTGTGGAGCACATTGTAGAAGAGGGTGAGAGATCATCAAATAGTCATCTACAAATCTACTATATTAACCAGTTTCTAGGGCAGAGGGTTAAGTGGTATTTCTAGTGCTATTTTGTTACTCAAAGGAACTTGCTATATCATTAGCCTCCTTGTACTACAGTATAAAAACATTATAGCAAGGGGTTTGTTGTGTTTGGTTTTAGAGAAATTAAAGAATGACTGTGAGATATACATGTGACTAGTTCCTAAGCAATGCAAACAGCAATACTTCTCTAAATATATGAAAAACTTTTATGGAAGCATCTAAACCACTAGACTTTGTATCTAGCCTTCTTTGGAAAGTAGGATGAACCAGCTTGGCTTTGCCAGTCTGTTAGACATATTTAAAAGAAAGTCAAGAAAAGGAAAGAGTCCGAATAGACGTCATGAAAACTAAGAAGATAAGAAAAGTTGAAGTTCTGAAAAGAACCCTTTCACTGAGCCTGCTAATAAAGACGGTCCATCTCTTCATTACCATGCTACTCATCCACCTCTGTTACACTGCACAAAAGGGAAAAAAGCGGTCTTTATAGTTGTACATGATTATATTTTCCTTTTGTATTGAGTTCAAAGTCTTTTCTAAAAAAGCAAGAGTAGATTGCTCACAATGTAATGGGCCATTCCCAGGAAACGAAAAAATGGCCTTAACGTTTTATATTAATACAATAGGTTATGTATAAAACAGGTTTTAAAAAGTTAATGCATATTAGCTTAGAACAGCCATGTTTTAACACTGTGCAACTGAAAGTTCCAGTGGAGCAGATGAATGGAACTACAGAAGAAAAAAACCTGCTATGACAAAGGGATAAAGGTTTAACTAAAAGGACTCAAATCTATATTTCAGGTGCCTCTTTACCTTCCATCAGGAAACGAGTTATTAGGAGTAATGAAATCAGAGATAGAAAATACAAAAACTTTTTAGATCCTTCTGTGCAAGGCGGCGACACTGGCCTTTACTTCACTTTATAATGATTCCTTTGAGTTGTGGTTCTGTAAAAGCTGTGAAACATCTTCCTGTTATTCCTTTTTCATCTTTCCAAACACTGGCCAGGAATAACCCCATCCTATTCTTTTCTTGGGTTTTTGAAACACATATTGACTGTAATGACTATAAATTACCTGGTTAATGTGCTGGATTTATAAAAGTGTTAGAGCTCCTCTACGCTGCTATGAGGTGCCTCTGAGAAGATGCAAGGCACAAGACAGATTCTTATTTTTTCCACGCCTGCTTCTACTTTATACCATTGCAAATATTTAATTTTTGAAAATGTTGTAAGTTAACTGGATTTTAGGACAGTCTCACCACATCACCCTCCATCTGATGGGGTGTTAGCTCTTTCTTCACCAGAAGTAGCAGTAGGTTGCTAGCCAACATCACCTCTGCCAAGTGCCTCCCTACAGTCACCATCTTGATGGTCGATTTCTGGGTAATAAACTTTCTTAACAAGGGCTTTTAAATTTCAGATACAGGCTTTAACTGAACTCCATTACATAACATAGCTATGGTCATTTAGTATACTGTACTCTAAAACCACCACAAATACTGAAACAGTAGAAGTTTTCAGGATGCGTTATGACACACAGACACACTGCAAAATACAGGAAGCCAACTAATAAACCTTACAGTATCTGCATCTTCAGCACTCATCTTTTACTGCTGACCTAGGAATGTAGTTGAGTGTCTTAAGTGCTGCGTGACAGAAATAAACTGGTACTACAGAATTATATATCATCTTCATAACCTATTCAGTCTTCTAAACCAACTCTGGAACAAAATCAAGGTCTTGGGATGAAATGTCTTAAGAAACACCAAAACTACCTCTTCTTACCTCAAAATCTGCCTCAGAGCATTTTGATCTGAGCAGAGCCATGACAACAAAAATCCAAAAGGAAGCATTTCACAGTGTCCAGAGAAGAGCTTCTGCAGTGGAAGATTCCAGGCTCTGGGATTTCTCATGACAATGATTAGCAGCAGTCATAGCAGAATTATTTGGAAGACTTTTTTGGATAGCTCAGCATCTACTACCTAGAGGAAACTTGCAAAACTCCAATAGTTCCTCTCATTCTACCTAAAATCAAATTCAAAAAGTACAAACCATCTCAAAAAGAGTTGGCAGTGGTCTGTTTTCAAACATTGGCTGACCTCATCTCTCACGATGCCTAATTATTTGCTGTCCCGGTCTGGGCTAGACTTCCTTGTTTTGAGTTCTGG
>NW_010399344.1:168522-168781 GCF_000710305.1 Buceros rhinoceros silvestris | reverse complement strand
GGCGGGCTGCGAGGAGCTGTCCTCGGCTGGCCGCGGGTGCGGGCAGTGTGCTGCCGGCCTCGAGCTTCGGGCTGTTGCTAGCTCCGTACAGCGCTCCTGAGGGGGCTCGGGGCTTTTTCACGAGGCTTCCTCGCGTTTGGCCGTGACTCAAAGAGCCTGTGAAGCGCTGGGAATCCACGAGCATCCCTCCAGCTGCCAGCGATACTGCCTGAGCGGGCACACGGAGCCCTCGGCAGGGGCTGGCGCACAGCGACGTGGG
>NW_010399344.1:164328-168411 GCF_000710305.1 Buceros rhinoceros silvestris | reverse complement strand
GGGGTTATGTGTGTTTCGGGAACGGGGCCGACACCGAGTCAGAACCGCTTTGTGTCAGCGGGAAAGAGACCGCGTGTCAGGGCCCTTGTAAAGATCCGCTTGCGGGCGGTGGTGAGAAAATGCCCCGTACTCGGTGCTGCGAGACCGAGGTGAGGAGGTGGGGACCACCGTGTCTCATTAAGGTGTTTGGTTGCACGTTGTGTCCTCGCAGAGAACATGGTGAGGCTTTTGTTGCTTTATTTGTAATAACTGCCAAACACTGTTGAAAACAAAAGCCTCTGCAGGTGCCTATCCTTACCTGTCTCGGAGGTGCGGAGAAGGCTGCGTCCTGAGGGTTGTTTGGAAGGGATTCTAGACTCTGAGGGTGGATTCAGTGCTTCCACTCGTTCTTACTGTTTCATAACTTTTGTGACTGAAGGCTCTTCCACATAAAATGTGTGCTAACTGACTTTTATTTTGGATGAGTTTTTTTTTTCCAAATGCATGCAACAGAACTTAGAGACTAAGGCAGTGTAGTGGGGTTTTTGATTGTTGTTTGTTTCGTTTTGCTCTTTTTTTTACATGAGTGGAAATTAAATTAGTTCAGCTAATGCCTGAAAAGACAGATGGTTTTTGAATTGGCACAGTCAGTCACATTACAAGTCATAAGTAGGATGATAGGAGACTAGTATGATCTAAAGGAAAACATTTCCCTTTCTTAGGTGTAGTAAACCTATCTGGTTTTGATGGCAAAAAGTCTTAAGTGAATGCATAGCATCTGCAGGATCACTTCAATCTTCCTGGGTAACAGACATGGTGAAGGAGAGGTTTGGGTTTTACTCAGTCTCGCTACGTAATCAGAGTAAGACTGCCAGCAGCTCTTGGGTAGGCTAACTGGGAGGAAGACTTCTGTCTTAGTGCTTGGGTTGGTGAGAAACTTTTCAGTGTCTGACTGGGGTGGTACGTTAATTTCACTGAGACTTTGCTGTGGGGTAGAGAATGTGTGTTATCCTGAAGCAGGAAAAGTTCCTTTATAAAGTAAAAATGAAGCCAAATTATGAGTTTAATAGTAAAATACTCTGTTTGTGTCTGTGGAAAACTACAGACATGGCTAGCTCTGTGCATAGAGCTTTGAGCAAGAATCATTCTGCAAATATCTACAGATAAGGCCTTCACATCCTGTCTCAAAACTAGTATTCTCACCCAAGTTTTGTTGACTGTTTTGTTTACCTTAATTGATTCTTCCTTACTAGGGACTTATACCTCACAATAAAGTAATTTTCAGTGCATGGAACAGGGGTTTCTATGTCTAACAGCGTGAAGCAATCCCTCTCCCATATATATATATAAATGAAAAAAATATATTTTGAAGAGGCCTTCATTCTCTTCATTTTTCCTTTCAATCCTCGTTTCATTATCTTGTTGCTTTGTTCCATTATTTTCCTTTCTTTTTAACCCTAAGAAAAAGTACCTGCAGTACGTCTGCTGGAGTTTATTTTCTCAGGAATTCGCTGCTTTGCTCTGAAGTTAATTGCAGTTGTAGGAGGGGAAGCTCTATTACCTCAGGAGAGTGGCTGCTGTATAGAACTAAAAGGTCTATTTAATTTATGTTAATAAGCTGCAGTTGGAGCTGCCTTAGGTAGAGTTTTAAGTATATGTTAGGAATGTTGAGGGTGCCTTGCTCTTGGCTTGTCTAGCAGGATGGATTGATTGACCTCTTGAGGTAATCTTCTGCTTTTCCGACTATAGGGAAAGGAAAAATATAATAATCTATAGGTATTCAAATATTGAGACTTTCATCATCTTTTCTGCTGCTTCTAAAAAGAGTGAGAGGCAAAGGACAGAAGTCCAAATTTAGAAAACAGCCTCTGAACTACACAGGTGCTATAGAGAAATAACTTGGTTCCATTTGCTGTAGAAAAAGTATTTTCATTTGTCAGAAGAAGGTGGGATTATACAAAATAATGAGAAGGAAATAGCATGCTTTGATATAGAAACCATGATTGTATATAAAACCTAACTTTTTTCTAGCTTTGCTTAGGGGTAAAAGATTGGAGAATTCTTTTTTGCTTCTGGCAAAAGGTGGAGTATTTTATGGGAAGGGAGAAAATTCAAAAGACTTTACTGTGAAGTTTGCATGCGGAAGAAATCCTAAAGCACATGCAAAAGATGTGTGCTGCACACAGCCTGGGGAAAGCAAGCAAGACTTCTAAGAGGTGTCATACAAGACAAATACCTATGCTGGACTGCACTGTATTTCAAAGGTGAAATGCTGCGCTCCAGCCTTGGGATCTTACAACCTGAAGAACACACCCTGTTTCATCCACTCTGTTTTCTGTGCTCCTGAGGGTCTTTACCTTTTCATATGTTCCTCATGATCTGTGATGATTGTCTCAAGTCTTCACTAGGTTCTGGAATTAATTGTATTTTCCCCTGAAAAAAATCTACTTGTTTGTTTTTTCTCTAGAACTCAAATTCAGCCATTTGGTTAGCTTGGAGAAAAACAAACATATTCCTTAGTCCATGAGATGCAACACCTGTTTTGTGCTATTAATTTCCGAACTGTAATGTGAGAGTGTTTTTCTCTACCTTTGTTATTGATTATAGAGCAAGATTACCCCCATAACAATCCTGATCTGTAAACTCTTCCTCATGTATTTCTGTAAAAGACCTTAAAGACATTCACCTTGAAGGACGGTCACATCTGTACTCACTAAAAGACCTTGCTACAGCACAATTTTTCCTTGGGTATTTTTAAAAGGTTATGTTCCTGGAAAATGACAGTTTTCCCTCTGCAGGTGTACCTAAATGCTGAACTGTTTTGGCAGTGCTTAGGTGTCTAAATGTTTCCCCTTGTCTGGACCCTTAGTGTACTATAGAGTTCATACGTAACGATTTTAAAGAATAAAAAAGTGAAAAGCAATAGCATTAAAAATTGCAACGAAAATTATACTTTTCAGTAATTCTTTTAAATCACCATCAGGTACTTGTGGAGGAAAGCAGTAATGATTAACAATTTGAATCTGTTAAATGGTGGAATAAGGAAAAGGATAGGTAGTTTAAACAGCAGAGAGGAGTTGAGACACTTGTGTGAAGGTGGTGTCCTTTTCTATGGCTAAGGAGAAGAACAGGAGCATTCTCTTCAGAAGCTTCAAGGCTTTTGTCCTCTTGCCAGTATGGTGAATCGTGATGGCAGTTCCAGACTGGTAGAGTTGTTTTGGGGAGTGGGACGGGATTTTTTTCTAAGAAATGATTGAGTTGCTTGGCGATTGCTCAGTTGCAGGTACTTTGATGCGAAGAAAGCGGAGACAGAATAAACAGAAGTTAATCCTAGTGGTGATATATGGCATGACATTGGACTTTAATGTCATAGCATTACGTATTAACAAATTCCATTGGCTGAGTTTATTATGCTAAATGCGATACAGAAACTTAGTGGAACTCATAGTGAACAAATGTGTTTTGGAATAATTTTCTGAGTGTTTGGATCCTAATAACACAGAAGGAGGCAGTGTTGTTTTAATATAAATATTTTTCTTCAGATGGAAGAATTAATACTTTGTACTCTTGCAGTTCTGATCATATGTGTCTCTCGCTTTTATATATGTCTTTCAAGCATCTGGGAAATAGAATCCCTCCAATGAAGTTACAAGTGACCACATGCAATTAATTCTGTGTTCTTTAACTTCCACTCTAAATGATGGGTTAGTAGAATGACAAATGATTTTTTTGTCAGTTGCACACAAATAACTTTCCTGACATATGAACAAGAATTCTGTATCAGACTGAGTGTTCGCATGTCTCTAGGCATCTAAGAAAGATGCTCTAGGAATTTCTTCTGGTCATCTTTTATTGAGGGAAACAAACCTCAGATGCACACTGAGGCATACCGTGCTGCAGCAAACATTTCAATCCTGCATCTCTCGTAGGCAGATATTTCTGTCCCTAAGGAGGTAACAAAAGGTGTTCCATGGGGTTATTTATGGCACAAATCATATCTAGGAACCAGAGGACACCAGAAGATTCCTATCATGAACTTCTGATGACAGTGTTTTCAGTCACAAACAAGATCTTCTACACCAACTGTTTTATAAGCACAGCAGG
>NW_010399344.1:161080-164230 GCF_000710305.1 Buceros rhinoceros silvestris | reverse complement strand
AGGAATAATTTTGCAGTGAAGGCTGAGGAAGACTAGAATTAAAAGCCATTCTGGTGAACTTAAATAGTCCAGAATATTTTGGACTGGCATTGGAAAATTTATCAGTTTAGATTTGTGTTGCTTTCTTAGTAGCTCTTGTACTGTGTATTTCTTCAAGGTGTGTTGTTGCCAATACATCCTAACTTTATAAGATAGCTATTATTCTTCCAATAAGAAAGAATCTGTAAGGGAATCTTTTTTCCTCATGCTATTTTAATTTTGCTTTCCACCTTTCTTGAATTGTACTGCACTTGACATAGACTGTTTTTAAAACAACATGTGCATCTGCATGTTACAGGCTGTGTCATTTTGCCTAACTTATTTTACAGGTTCCTGAATGTATCCTAAACGACCATATTCTTAAGACTCATTGGCTTTTGGTGAGACCTTAACTACCTTAAGCCTGTTTTAATATTATCCTTCAAAAGATTGTAGTTTGGGTTTTTAAGTTGTGAGTAAAAACAATCAAGCTTGTAATATAGCTATCATTTTTGCTTTCTTTGAAATGCAGATGCAAATAAAGGCTGTGATTATTTATGGATTTAGCTGTTGAAAGTCACTGAGCTTGTTTTCTTCTGTCTGCTGTATTAAAAACTAGTCAACACTATCTTTCAGTCTAAAGGTATATTTACATTGGTTGAGGAAGACGAGTGGAAACAATATCCACAATATTTAATTTTTGTTGTTTATACGCTCAGCAAAGCCTCTGATGAGCACATGTGAGCAACAGCTCGTGTAGAGTAGCTGGCTAGGTCTTTCAGACCGCCCTCTGGATGAAGAATACAGGGAATACATTATGAAAAGAGGTGTGTAAAATAAGACTGTGAGTTTGTCCCTTGTGCACGGTGTTCCAGTTCGGTGAAACTGATGTGCTGCCAAGTGCCGGTTTGGTTTGGTAGCTTTGTAAGTATTGCATTGCTAACTCTTGTCTGTAGCATAAACGTCATGACCTTGTTGACACTCAGGTTGAACCATTGCTAGTTAACTCAATGGCATTTTCTTGTGCTGAGAACCACAGTGCAATGTATATGGGCTCTGACTGAGGCAGTATGAATGTATTTACTATGGGTAATTTTGGGACCACAAGTACTTAATTTGCTTTATGCATTCCCAACGAGTCTGTCAGAACAGATATGAATCATTTGAAGTGGTTATCAATATTCCTTCTTACCAACATATCTCTGAGGCATCTCTCACCAGCTCTGCTTAGTGATGAAATTTTATTTTTAAAACTTGAGGGAGGTTCTCATGTCTTATTGACTTTTAAAAAAGCTGGGAATATAGAACAGAGCACATACTTAGTAATAACTGGGACTGTATGAGAGCCTGATATTCTTCCCCCCCATATCAATCAGTAAAAGTTGAAAGTGCAAGATCTCTTGTGACTTGGAGATTCTTTTTGAGGGTTTTAAATTTTTTTTTTTTCCAAATACCTCCCTTTTGGCTGCCTTAAGAAGCAAAGAACTGATGGGCTTCTGCAGCTGAAAACTAAATTCACTGGCATCTGTTCCACTGAATATTATTCAGCTCTTTTATCCATGCTAAAACAGTCTTAATGGAGTAAACTTCAGGAGGCAGTAACAACAATGAGCAGTCTTTCCATGAGTGAGGTTTGAGTTACTGTCATTTTCTTAATGAAAGAAATGTCAAATCAATTTTTTTTAATTTTAAAAAAAGAACATTTTAGAGGCATGGAGTCCTGTGTTCATTGTCAGTTGTGAAATGCCTGATTAGGAAAGGGATTGACATATTTGCTTTGTTTGACTCAATGAACTCTGATGAGTTGGACTTCTAGATGCTACTTCTGTGTAAGTGCTAGTAGCTGAAGTGGCAAGGGGGCAGTTTACTGAGACTACTTAGAGACATACTCAGAAAAACAGACTGGGATTTTACTTTTCTTTACTCTTTTGACAGCAAACATGTAAGATATTTAGTATGTGTCCTGGGGAGCTTGTAATTGAAGTTGGTATCTTGATTTATATCGATTTATATTGTTTTCTTGGTTTGTATTTCTGTGGTTTTTTCTTTTTTTTCCAAAGCAATAGAAAGCCGTGCAACCTCCAGATACCCTTTCTCTCTGAGCCCATTTAGTCATAGCAAGAGTTCCAGATAAAATACGCTATCCTAATTTCTTTTTCAGGAGGGCAGAGGTTTGTCGTGTTTGCATGGGGAGTTAGTGAACCGTAGCTGCCACAGACTTCACTGAATTTTCAGCAGAAGCTTCTTGGCTTAACAACCTGCTCATAATTCATGTGCATAGAAGAGCCTTTGGAAATTTCTTGCAGTAATACCTAAAAAGTGTTAATATTTCAGGTATATGCACTATGTAGTTGTAAACTATGCAGATTCTAGAAGTGGCATCTAAGGAGCATATCTCAAGAGTAAAGTGCTATCTGCGTGTTCAGTTGCTAAAATTAATCATGCATCATACAAGGTTTCTCAGAGGTAGCGGTAAGTTTAATCTGCGAAGCTCTGAGGACTTGATAGTTTTGAGCTGGTGACTGACTTATTTTGTGGGATTTTTATTACTCATAATAAATAATAAAAAGCAAGTTAATTTGACAATAAACTGAATACATTTCCCAGAAGATTATGTATGGCACAACTCATTTTTTTGTACCTTCCCTCTGAAGAATGTGAGAGGTCTGTACCGGTTTCAAACTAGAGATTCTCGATGCAGACGCAGTTAAGGGTTGTTGATTCCCATGTCAATGTATTGGTAAGGAACCTGTGCATTTTATTTTAGTCTTCTAACTCATCTGCAGAATGCTGCAGTAGGTGTTAAGGTGAAATTTGCTTGACTATCTTACATAGCGTTGAGAATAGAATCTCTGGGATTATTTTGGGATGTGAACTCTGTTTTGATCTTGCAGACAGTTCTGAGATTGTAATAAAGATGTATGCTTATGAAAAACATCCCCTAGGTTCCTGCAGCTGCAAAGAGGATATGAGAAATGAACTGAATGCCGGCCATGATTAATTACACTGTGCAATGAATTCACTGGAAGTGCGCTCTGGCTATTCAGTCATACATCTTAAATTAAGTCAAGAAAAAAGGTGACAATTGGGCCTAAATGACCAAATAGCTTTTGACAGAGACTTGATTGGTGG
>NW_010399344.1:157569-160989 GCF_000710305.1 Buceros rhinoceros silvestris | reverse complement strand
AAAGAGTGTTTCAGGTTTTCTTAAATTTATGTATATTTCTTTGAGGTTCTGCTGTGCTTTCTTAGTTTGTCTTCCCCCCTCCCCTCGATTTCCTCTTTCTTTTTCCATGTGCCCCCCATCTTCCCAAACTCTTGAAATCCCTAATTCAGTTTAATCAAATGCTGAAGAAATTCTTGTCAGGGTAGAGAAGAGAGACTTTAATTAGCCCCCTCTGATGAAAAAGCTGCTGTGAGAGGCTAACTGCTCTTTTATTTGTCACAGAAGGAAAATGGATGTCTGTACCTTCAGTTAGAAGAAGGAAGTGATGGTGTTAGAAAGACAAGGTCAATGTCACAAGGGACATGGTAGGGCAGTGAGAAGGGACCTGAGGAGGTGGCAGCCCATGGGCAGGCTTCATTTGATCCACTGCTCGTGTAACAGCTCATCTCTCAGAAAAGGGGTTCTCTAGTGTTATCAACCAAATGCATGTGGCAGCTGGTTTCTTGACCTGTCTCAGCTTCAATTTCTTTTGGCTAAATTAGAATGGGTGGATTGGGGTTATCTGCTTTTGCCTGAAAAAGAGGGAAATGTTAATTTTGTAGTTGTTGGAGTGATGAAAAAACTAGCTGTTCATTGTGTACAATATAAAGAGGAGCTGGTATCGAATACTCATTACCATGGAGTTGAGTGGTATGTGCCAAACACCTCTGACGGGTCAGCAATGCGTGTGTGTGTTCTGAGGGTGTGCACAGGAGTAAGTAAGTGAGTTAAATGGTGGTGGTATTTGCCAGCAGCATGATATGAAAATGCTGCCCACTACATCACACGTATCTGCTACCATCTGTTCACAAAGGTTTGCTGCATTGAGAGGAGCAGAAAATTGTGTAATTTTCCTTATGTTAGATCTTGTGGAAAAACTTAGGAGTTGGCTTTTTGTTTGTTTTGTTGGGGTTGGTTTTTTTTGTTGTTTCATTTTGGTTTCTTTTCTCTGGATATTTATTTTCTCTCAATTCAGCTCAAGTCTCTTTTTATTCTAAATATCTTGACATTTGCATGGGTGTTTAAAGTTTAAGTAAAGGAGTCTTAGTTACATAAATAATATTTTCTTCCATATCTGATCAACATTGGTTTTTTGTTTTGCTTTGCTGAGCCAGCAAATATATAAATGCAGTAATTAAGGTATATGCCGGATAAGCAGTCTGTTATGTGGGTCATATGATATTTTTTGTATCTTACTGATAATGTACTCAAAAGGGATCATTCGCAATAAGCTTGTAGTTGTAGTTATCAGTCAACATCTTGGTTTTGAGATAAGCAGATCAAATAGAATAATCACGATCGGTGCTGCATTTGTTACTGATGGGTGTTTGCCATTACTGTTGGCCAAATAACCTCTTTAAAACAGTTTTATTTTTAGTACTGACTGTGCAGCCCAGCTAAGGCTGTGGGCTGGTCTGTTTGTATAGGTGCTCAGACTACCAGCCTTTAGTATCAGATAATGTACTGTGAAGGTAAGGTCAGCTGGTCTTAAATACAAGTTTTTATAAGGAGGACCAGCAGTGTAACAGCAAGTATGAGTAGGACCATTCAGCATCTTTGATTGTTTTCTTATCTGCAGATAGCTGTTTGGACGTCAGCTGTGCTGTATTGCGGAACTGTACTAAAAGATATCGAAGGTACAGACATCCACTTCCCTCCTGTGCCGAATAAGACGGAGCTGTTGGCCTCTCATATATTGCAAATGCATTAAAACCCCCTGTATTTACAATATAGGTCCATTTCTAAGCTTTGGTCTCTTGACTGCTCAAGGGAACAGAATGGCTTAATGTTGTTGGCTTTTTCTCTCGTTTCCAGCTGAGAGAAAGTGAACAGATGGGAGTGGGAGAAAAAAATGATAAGCCAGTGCAGACACTGTGATTAATTTTTGTTTTGGTTTGGTTTTTTCTCTTTATTTGGGAGGACAGCAGACAGCACACTTACTGCAGAACAGGCAGCAAAAATATATAAGTATGTTTTGGGTGTTGTTTGTCCATTCCTCAAATTTCTTCAGTTCCTACCTGGATGTAGTAGTAAGGGAAATAGTCTGTGCTACTATATTTAGAAGGGGATGCATCCGTAAGCTAATACAACCACCTGTGTTTCAGAACTCTGCCAGATGGCGTGAGCTGTGAGAAAGTTCTGTGAGTGATTTGGTAAAATGTTTGTCATGGCAACTGAGAAGCTTCAGACTTGGTCCAGTCTGTGGTAGAAACCAACACTGGTCTCCCAGATGTGGTGCTGGACATAAAGAAAACTTCTCATGACACTGCTTTTCAGCGTGGTTACTTTGCCCTATGAAATACAATTGTAAATTAGTTTTGTTTGTAGTTCCATCTCTGGGTTTAACAGACCTTACATTTGCTATTTCAAAAACCTGAAATATCTACAAAATTGTAAAAACTCTTCACTGAATTTTTCTTAACCTTGTGTTTATGGTAACTGATCAAAGGAGGAATGAGTTTTCACTTTCATTAAATTCTCTACTCCCCATTTTGGAACAAGCAGTAGGAAGATTGACCTGGAAATGGGATATCTAGTAGAAGAGCCAGAAAGAGGGGATGGGGGAAGGCTGGAACAATGCTAGATTGTTTTCTTCAAATAACATTTTGAGGACAACTTCTGCAAGGTGGTTTTCTGACAATCTGTGCTAGTAAGAAAAATACACCTTTGTATAGCTTTGTTCTCAGGTATACTCTTCTCAAAAATTTACTATTCAGTTTCCAGTTTATTGTCCCAAAGTTCAAATCTGTCCCTCCTTGCTGGTAATTAGTAAGTAGCAGTACTGAGAAATAGATTAGAATGATTTCTCAAGGAATACTCTCGGAAAAATTACTAAGCATCCTCAAAGGCAACATCACATAACGTATTATTTTCCAGGAAGGACATGTACTGACAGAATGGGTGTCTGGAGAGACGCAATGGAAGCATTTCAGACTTTATGGAGGCTTTTATAAGTTAAAGAAGATATCTCTAGGGACATACATGGTTACAAAACAAGTCCCTTCCAACCCATAAAGCTGAGAGAGTATGAAAACCATGGAACATCCAAGGCTACTGCAATTTACATAGTCAGAATCACCTAGTGGGAATAGGGCTTCCTATGTCAAGACGTGATTATTGAAGAATTCTGCCTTCCTGGGATCCAGTGAGACAGAATCTTCAGCTTTCTCTATTAGTGTAAGTCAGGCTTTTAGCTCTGTGGTGTTTTGGTTTTTGTTTGAGTGTCCCCCCCTCCTGCCCCGAAGTATGTGGCTTTTGCTGTTATAGAATTGACAGACACCAGAGAACCTTCAGATACAAAGTAATTTTTTTTGATCCCAGAAGGATATTCTGGGATCTTTCTAGAAATATCTTTCTTGATTACAGTATCAAGAATATCTTTCTTGATACTGTAATTAAGAA
>NW_010399344.1:91173-157467 GCF_000710305.1 Buceros rhinoceros silvestris | reverse complement strand
TCTTTAGAAAGAGCCTGTGCCAAAGAGATACTTTGGACCTTAGTTAATGTACACCAGCACTGCTTTGCTGTCCTTAGGAGACCTGTGTCTGCTTACATCATTTCAGGATCATTCTCAACCTAATTAAAATGTCATCCAAATATGTACCTGTATTTTCTTTATGAATATTTATGTATATTTTCCTCTTAATCAAAACAAAACCACATGTTTTAATATCAAAAAAATGTAAGTATGGATAAAAAAATGCAAGAAGTTTTTCCTATCTTGACCCTGTTTTATTTTGACTGCTCCTGTTCATGTCCTCATGCCAGGTTTCTTGGAGTGATGCACACTGACTGTTGAAGTTGCATAGCAGCAGGGAAGGGGAAGTAGTAACGTACATATACTGTGTACATACGCATTACATAGGGATTGTCTTTATATGAGCCTATAGAGTTGCACATTAGATATCTGATGTCAAAATAAATCACAGAATAGTAGAGGAAAGAGAAACAAACATTCTGTCTTCTGTCACTTGGCAGTTTTCACAAAGTAAGGCCTTTAAGTAGGACACACGTTTGGAAAGATGTATGAAAGAAATGGAAACTCTGGTGACGGTATAAAACTTTATACTGAGATGTAGTGTTATTAGTGTAACATTTTTTTTTTATTCCATACAAATATTTATTCTCACAAGGTTGTGAAAAAGAAGTAGAAAATTTATTATTATTAAATAATAATCAATTTGCAGGAATCAAGGGAATGGGTAATGCTCTCCTTTTTACTGACTTAAAATATCAAAGAGAATAAAAATTAGAATTACTAATGAGAAAAGAGTGCTTAAACTGCAGTGATAAACTTGATCTCAGTAGTTTTAGATTTAAAGCAATATTTTCACAGCTGATCCTTCCAATACAAAATCAAAAGAACTATTTAAGTATTGCACTTTGAAAACTGAATATTGAATATTGTTCTACTCTGGTAGAATCTAGATCTTATCTTATAGCGAAAACATTTCAAAAAGGCTGGTTTTGTCCTGAATGATTTATCGTTTATACATCTTTTGTTAAGTGATTAGAATGTTGTCACCTGACACTTGACAAACCCCTTCTCAAAACATGGTGAAAGAAAATCCTTTTAATTAATTTGCTTCATTCAGGCTACAATTGTGGAAAGTTAATTTATTGGGAGCAAAAAAAGTAGTTTTTAGTGTCTCACCTCTTAACCTCACTTACAGCTCAATCACACAGGCATGCAAAGCACACTGAAAAGTTCTTGTCAGTGCTGGATTTTAGTATCATTTGATAAAAAATAACAAAGGGTCTGTTATTTTTATTATAGGAGGACATTGACTTTTTTGTTCCTTTTGGCACCGACTAATGAGATTGGTGTGTTCTCAGAATGACTGCATAGGAACAGTTGTTTTCATGTATTGTTATTCTATGGCAGGGTTTTGTTGCCTGCTAAATTGAATCCTATTCTGTCAGGGCCGAGCCAGAGATAGTATTGATTTCTGGGAAAACACATGATGCTCCTGAGCTTCTGAAGTCCCATTTATCCATCTGTTTAATTTAATGCTAGTCCTAAATATGTGGTTATTTTGTGAAGACTCAGTAATTGTTAAAGCACATTGAAGTATTTCCACCTGAAAATACAGGTCAAAATGCAATAACTTGCTGCCTTTTTTATAGAACATTAGTGACACCCAGTGGTTCTATTCAGTTATGGTCAAATACACACTAAGATTTATTCTAAGCCTTTTTTCTTTATAAAAACAGGAGCTCTGAGAACCCATGGAAAAATTGTTTGAGGTCCATGTGCCTTTGTCAGGCATATATTCTGCCTGTACTGTAGACTCACATATTTGAATAAGCTTAAGTAAAGGGAAAGAAGAAAAAAAAAAAAGGCATTTCAAACTTGTTTTGAAATGGTTCTCACTTTATCACACACTTAATGACAACAGGGCAAGTATTCTTGTGCTGTAAGTAATGCACTCCTCTCCCCTCTTTATTTCACATTTTAAGAGTACGCTGTATTAACATATGATCTATTCCCTTCTGTTATGGCTTAGTTAAGTCTGTACAGAAAGCTGGGTTTACTATTTTACACTACTGTCATTCCCCCTTTGTACCTTGCTTGTTTTGCTAGGACTTGAGTTGTTGTTTTGTAAATACATGTAATAATTGATTAATGTTTGAAAGGCATTATAAAACAATGGGTCATAAACTATCTTTTTACTGTGTCAGCTGTTGCCTTATTCACAAGCAAAACCTGCTGCTGAAGTCAGTGAGTTTTGTCCTACTAAGTTTCTTTAGGATTAATTTTTTTTTTTGTTGAACCTGTAGCAAGAGGACTGAGCATTTGTCTAAAAGCTCAGACATGGAAATAAATCTCCTGAACATGGATGATCCCAAGGGTAGAGATTCCAGCAGAGCATACCAAAGGGCCAGACAGCAAGACTTCATACCCCAACAACTCAAAGGTGGTGTGCTCTTAGTAGTACCCTACTCGGCTTTAGAAAGTTGGAGGAAGAAAGGAAATGATGAGTTGAGAGGGAGGTGGAGCGAGGAAGAAAGAAAAAGGTAATCTAATGTGTATAGAAACGTAGCTTATGAGCCTCTCTCTGTACAGCTAAGGGATGATGTAAACTTCAAGCTCTGAAGATGATTTGGGTTAAATTCCATGCTTTTACATCTACCTGAGGAAGTCATACAGTTTAAATGTCTGGTCTTCATCTGTAAAACAGTGATATCAGTGTTTTCCTAGTTTTGAGAATGAATATACTAAAACCTAGTGACAGTACGTTTTATGGGAGCTAGTCCAGTGCAGTACATGGGTGCTTAAACTGTGCCTTCTCACTAAGAAAAGAATCTTTCAGTAACTCGGGGGTGGGGGTGGGGGGTGTAGTAAAGAAAGATTTGTGAAGAAGAGAGCCTGTTGGTTATCAGTTTTAATCAGGATAAAATCCTCCTACTGTTAGGGAACACTGTAAGACTTTAAGACTTCCTTCAAAGGCAGGCATTGATTACCGAGCATGGTAAACCCAGCAGATTCTCTTATCTCCATTTAAAAAAAAAAAAGTTTAGCTAGGATGACTTACAACCTTATTTCACTGTCATTGCTATTGTGTGAAAATACTTCTATTGCCTGTGTTTCTTAAAATGAAACATCTCTGTTTCTTGCCTGTGAGTATGCTAGTCCCTTTTTGGAAGATGCGAAGGGTAATCTGAGAGTTTGGCATCTGTTTCACAAGATATGCTGCTGTTGTGAAGAGGCTGATCTTCAGTGCTGGAATGAGCAATAAATTGAACTCAAAGTAGTCACTTAGCCCTCAAAGTTTGTCTCCTGAGCATGTAGTATCTATAGCTCTTGCTCTCTATTTCTGTGTAATATTGATCAATTTAGAACAGATAATATTTCTGTTCAAATTGATTAGTGCTCTGCTTTGATTCCAGAGGAGAATCCATGACATTGAAATGAGACCAATGTGGGATTGATTTTTCTTATATCTGTTTTACTTTATCAAGACTTGAGCTGAAATATTCGAATATCATGGGTTTTTTTCAGATGCATGCCTTTAACTACAGAATATATTAATCATATCTCCCAGAGAAATGAGTAATGCTGGGAGAAGCTATTTAATCATGAGCGTGGAGATTGCTCTGCAGATTGCTGTGCTCTGACAGTGCCAATCAAGGTGGAATAAGAAAAATAATGCTGGGAAATAGGGTGTGAAATTCGTAGTTACTTAAAGCCGTAAACATAGCCTGTACTTTCCAAACACAAGAGAAATATGTACGGAGGGAAGCACCATCATCAGTTCTTACTAACTAAACTTAGTTACAAAATATACCTTTTAGTTCTTTATGATGTCTGATACATCTCATCACGTTATGGATACTGGGAGGCAGCCTTGTCAAGGAGACAAGGCTGAGGCATTTAACTCTCTCTCTAGAGTCAAAGTACTGAACATCTATCCAGGTAGCCTGTGAAGCTTGATGGACGGTCACACAATCATCTCCAAACCTCTAAAATCCTATTCTGTGTTTTAGCACAGGATACTTCCTGGTGTGGTTGCACAATGTATTTTGTTTTGCTGACAGTTAATTCAAGCTGCTATCGGCTGATTTTGTGTAGGTGCAGTACATGTATGGTGTACATGTGTTCCGGTGTGATAACATTAACATCGTTGTGATCAGGCATATTTCTTTCACACAGACGTGCCCTTAGGTTGCTAGCCTTTAGCTTATAAATCCTAGGCACGACAGAGATTTTAGTGGAAGAGATGGTGCTGTGTGGGAGCCTGCTTAAAGACCAGAGATAAGTGAATGGAAGATGAAGTGTAACAACATGCCTGTACACCTCAGCAAGTCGAAGCAGTGATGCTTCACAGTGACAGCTATAGGACTTTTGTTGCTCCGTGTGACGTTCCTCAGTGTAACAAAGAAAGTCTGTGTTCTGGTTTTCTACAAATCCCATCTGCTTTAGCGACAGGTCTTTCCAGGAAGGACTTTCTAAAAGAAATATCTGTCTACTGTTGTTCATTTGACATCACCAGAAGAGTGTAAGGATATGTGGAAGCCTGCCCATTTTGTTAGCTTAAATGTTTTTGCCTTATCCAGTGGTTGAGTACAGGTTTGTTCCAAGACAGAGTTTGGTCTGGAGCACGACTATCAGTTCAGGTAGCATAGAGTTATTGCCATTAATGCACTGTCATGGTTTGCTCTGGCTGATTGTGCGTGCACTTTGTAAGTTTAAATCAGATTTTAATCTCTCTAAATAAGAGCCTTTCGCTTATCAAATGATGACTGATAAAGTCAATAAACTGACAAGGGAATTTCTTCTGCTTTTTCATGGAAAAACAGCTGAGGAGATGTACTTAAAAATCTTGGCTGGGTTCAGCTGTTTGGAGAAGCAGAATGTAGATGCGGGAAACTTTAGGGGACTGAATCTTCACCCACAGAAGCCAATGTTAAGAAATACAGGAACATCAGTGTGAAGAGGAGCAACTGCTAGGAAGAGTAAGCATCTTCAACAGCACCTCTGCAACACTTTCTCTTTAAAATTTGAATGTATCTGAACGGCATGGCCTGAATAACTTTCTTTGTAAGGAGGTTGTGGGTTATTTCAAGAACTTAGACTACCAAAATTTTAGGTGTTAATGAATGAACACTTAGAATATAGTTTTTAAGTCTTGGGGTTTTTTTGGTGTACAAATCAGACATAGGCACCAGCCAGCGGAGGTGATGACGTTGGTACCAAGGATCCAGTTTTCAAGCAGTTGTATCTTTCTGTTGAGAAGTGCTTACAGTTTCTTGGCATTAGCAGGTGAATAGGGAAATGGCTGAGGAAGTGTGGTGGTTTGTGGTGGGTTTTTTTTGTTTTTTTTGGTTGGTTTTTTTTTTTTTGCCAAACAGTTCATTTCTGGATAGAGAGAGCATCTGAAAAATTTCACTCGCAGGATATATGTTTCAAAAACTATGTGGGTGAGAAACACAGTATATAAGTAGAATGGACGGAGTTGTTCTGCTGGGCTGGAGCCAATACAACATGTCTCTTCAAGTTCACTTGAATCTTGAATTCTAAACAGCTGTTTGGTTTGGTCTTGAATAGGACGTTATGTTTTTTATTCCTACATTTGGACACAGGAGCTTCCAGTCGTTATTGTAAAAATAAGAAACACATGTGTACATGGAATGTGTGGGTTGGTTTCCTTTTATTTGAAACTATTTTTCTTAATATCCTTCTAAATTCAGAAGTATACATAATACTATCGAGGGGTTAGATAACAATTGCACTAAAGAGGGGAAGAATGAAAAGCACACAATTCCCCATCAACCTGTTGGCTCACCTGTATTCACGCAAGTATACATTCATTATTCATAGTTCCTAGTTGCTCATATTAGTAATATTCAACACGAACAATTCGGGAAAATAAGAATGGGCTAAATTTAGCGAAGTATTTGTTTATTACAAACAGTAGTATCTCTAACTTCAGATTAATAGAAACTGTTTCCAAACATCACAGTTACTGCCAGAGACTTATGAAGAATTTCTTTACATTTAATATATATTTCTCAAAATGAATCAGCATGATAACTTGCAAAATTACAGGTTTATGTGTTGGGGTTTTTAAAAGAAGTATTAGCATGTACAAAACACAGCAGTAAATTCAACCCAAATATTCCTGTGATAAAATTATAAGTACAAAATTAACCTCAGGATTTAGAGGCAAAGTAGTTCTTAAAAAAACCCAACCAACAAAACAAGCAATCCCCCCAACAAAAAACCAACTTCCTTCCTTGCTCCCCTAAAAAACCCAAATGAAAAAATTTTGAAACTGTTCATGCCTACATACTGCCAATGGAGGTAGTTATGCAATGAGCCATGCTGCTGGTTCTGAGTTTCTTCTGTACAGGATATGAAAAAAGCCATACAAGGTCTGGATGAGTGCATAGGCAGGTAGTTACCCAGCATGGAAGAGGGATTTGGGTGCGCAGGTACTTTATGAAGAAAAATATTTCCTGATTTGAAAATGTAGTGCAGGAAGCAAAATCTAAACACTTGTAATTAAGGTAACATTTATAAATATTCTGCTATTAAATAACATAGATTGAGCAAATATTGACTTAGCTTTTATTTTCTTCATCTTTTTTGAAGTGCTATACGTGGCCTCAGTAGACATCCTATGAAGAAAAAAAGTCAGTGTACAGTTCTTGCTGTAGTAAGACAGCACAGCAACGAAAAGGTTCTTAATGCTTTTGACAATTTCAGGAGAAGCTTGAGACATAGGATAGGACAAATATGAAAGCTGCTGGATTTTCTCTTCCAATCCAGCATAACCCACGAGGTCTGGATGGTACAGAATCCCAGTCATTCCTGATGCTTCTTTTCTGTTCTGCTCCTCGCCAATGTTATGCTCTGTCTACACACATATAGATGATAATTTCCTTGCTGAGGAATGACAAAGAAATGACTATCATCAGTGCAGTTCTTCTGAAGAGGTTGCTTTTTTTGTCTTGTGAAAATGGCTAGGTCAGTGTAGCTGACAGACATAGTCAGCGTAGCGACTTACTGGGAAATGTAGGTGATGACTGGACCAGTCATGTTTCCCTGGTACCATTTTAAGTATCATTTTTGTTCTTGGGTTTATTGGCATTTTGGTCAAAGATGTGTGACAGTTTAGTGCTTGCTGCCAAAGCACTTAAAATGTTTAATGAGTTTTGATTCCCTGTCCAATACCTTACTTGAACAAAACTGTGGTGATTTCTTCTTTTTTTTTTTTCAAATCAAGAAAAATGAACCTGATCTGAAGTGCAGCTATAGCACCATCTATTGTGATCACATTTTAAAGTGGCAGAAATTACTGGATCCTCTTATATTCTTTAAGTTAAAACTGTAGAATTCTAACCCCCAAAGTGCTGCAGAGACATTGGCCAGCTGGGATTCGCTCTGAAACAGCTCTGCAGAAGTTTTCCCTACTACAAAGTTTCTGTTTTTATCATTAATTTTTCATCTGAGCGTGTAATTTGCAGGGTAGTTTCCTGTTCCTCTCTGCTTTGGTTTCCTTTGCATGTTTCCATTGATGTTATCTCAATTTTCAGATCTTCTGTGGGTTTTTTTATGTTCCCATACCTATTTCTTCTGAGTTGAATGCATCTGTGAATACCTTTTTCATTTGTTGTTGGTTTTTGTTTCTAGTCATTCATATGTCCAGATTTCATCAGCTTGAAACTCATTCTTAAGAGCCCTTGCCTAGACTGAAAAAGTAATAACTGTGAAGATGCTAACATTCTTTGATGTTCAGGGGCACTTCTTATGGGACTGCCTGCATGTCCTGGGTGGAGCTTTTTAGTCAGAACGTAGTCTTCAGCACTTCGTACCATGTCTGGATCAGCCACTTGCAAAGAAAAATTAGTGGACAGGTTTTAAAACGTAATTTTGTAGCATTCAGTGGCTACTGCTAGACTACAAGCTTTTTCCTTTTAGGTGTCTGGTGACCAGGTAAGTATTTTGGCTGGTTTCAGTTAACAGGGTTGCTATGCTAAATACGAGTTGGTGTTCTTCTGAAGGGTCACAGGAGTCTGTAAAAGAAAACTGTTAGTGTGTTAATGTGGGCTGATGCATTGATGTGGGGTAGTCCATACTGTTTCGCTGTTAGCATGCTTGCTGCCGTAGTTCATGCCAGCTGGCATTCACCCTCTGTTCACAGGAGTGGCACAGGTAGGTGCTATTCTCAACAGGCAGCACCGATAAAGCTCAGCAGCATGAGTGTAGGCTGTGCTGTGCTGAATACTATAGGCCTTTCTATGTGTTAGAATCCTATAGACTGCATAATGGTTGGGGGACACGGAGATGCGGGCTCCCAAAGTACAAGAGTTTTGTAGGTATTACAAATTGTCGCATTACATTTGTATTGCCTATGGAGGAAACCTTATCCTAAATGTACAAGTGTAAAAAAAAAAAAAAAAAAAAAAAAAAAAAATAAAAAAAAAAATACCTTTTGTATTCGAATTCTGCTAATGGATGAGCTGGTTTTAATGTTGACAAACATGGGACAAATTTGCATCGGACCATCCAAACGCACTTGATTTGGGTAAGCTTTTCAGATTTATCCCCAGTCCAGAGACTTTGGATTGTCACAAGTGTTTTGTTGATCCAGCTTGAATTTGCGTCCAGCTTTTTTTGTGAGGAGTAGACAGTATTGAGACTAGAGAGATATGAAAATTTTTGCATCATAATTGGAAGTGTTTGTGTCTTAGGGCTGTAGGAACAGAAGAGTTGTAGCAGGACCTTCTGCCCTTTTAACCACCCAGCAACAAACCTTTATGATGCCCTTGGTCTCAACTGGCTGCATACCAACTACCCATGGGTACAAACCAAAGAATTTTAAGTACTGTAGAGCTGGAATAATAAAACATAATTTTTTTCAGAAGAGAAGACACGTATAGAAGGGTGTCTGAATCAAGCCTTTCTGACTGAAAGCAATTCTCCGGATTTCATGGGGTACTACTTTCCTATATAATAAGATATTTCTTTTGACTTGCAAGTAGGCTGCTGCTTTGCAAAACTCATTACAGTTTGTTCTTTTAGAAAATGGGTTCAATCATGATGCAATTTAGATAACTAAGCTGAACACTGTCATCCTAAAGTGTGTGGTGCAGCTATTAAGTAAAATAAATGCCACATTTCGAAAATTGCTTTTTGATATGTTTGTTTCTTTTCTGATTCTTCCTCTGATGACTCGAGTGGAACTTTGGTCCTTAAACATTGGAGTATTTTGAATCTGGATAGGTATCAAACCCAAACTCATCATTGTCAGTTGTATTTTGGCAGCGGTTACTTCCAGCGGCATGGACGCATCTCAGAAAAATAACGTCTGCATATGTATTTTCTCCATATAGAGGTTTGCTTGCACATGCTTACCGCAGAACCTCTGTACTCCAGTGTGTTAGGGAAACCTCTTCGCAATGTTAAACAGTAGCATGAGTTATGCTAGTTGTGAAAGAGTTCTACAGAGTAGCTAATTCCACCAGTTCTTCCCCTTAGTGGACGGTTTTCTCCAAATTAGCATAGTTACTTGCTACATTGTTACTGGTTCCAACCATCAGTTTGCACCTAAGCATTAATTTCACCATCTTTAGAAGCTACAATTAGGAGTTTCTCTTGTATCTACCTATGTGTGGATGTTCTTATAAAGTAATTACGTACTCACTCTTTTTTTTCTCCACTTTGAGAAACAATGGGCTTCCAGAATTTTGTTCAAATGAGGCTTTCCTTCCCTCCTTTCTGAAAGAAAGTACCTGGAAGGAGACAGTGCATGCATTAATAATGAAAATACAAGCATGATCATTTTTAAAGCTCTCATCAACTAAGTTTAACTGGTAACTGTTATAATCCCTTGACTTCATATTGAAAGTCACTCACAGAAATGAAGCCCGTACCCAAAGTGAAATTTAATAATTAATAATTGTTGAGGTAATGCAGTGTTCATTTATAAAAACCCTGAGCTGTGTTTGGGTTAAAGCCTTGACCTCTCCCAGCAGGAGGAGTCAGAGAAGTATGTTATAATGGTACATCTTTATGCATTTTTTGATTGTGTAGTAGGATGGATTTTCCAGCAGAGGGAGAAGTGTACTGAATTATTGGGAACTGAGCTATAATTTTGCAGTTCATGGTTTATCGAAGCTATACGCAGAGCTGAAAATTCCTATTACTTTGCTTAGAAGACATTTGTTCTGACTGATGTTCTTCTGAAATGGCAATATATATTTCTGCCAAATTTGTTATCATTAATTTTTATGTAACCATTGTTTTTTGTATTTTTTAAACATAATCAAATAGCTAAGTGCCTGTTTTATAGGGTTTTTTCTACATCCATAATAGTCTGATCTAATGAGTTGCACTTTTCAATGACTGCGGTGATAACTGTTCCTTGACTCTTAATTAAACTATGTTAAAATATGCTTTAAGGGACATATGTGTGATAACACTGTTTGTCTTGTCATTATCAGAGTAATCTCTGGATAATGGCTGTAAAAAAAAAAAAATAAAAAGGGAAGGAAAAGAGGGAAAGGAGAGTTCTCTTTGTTAGGACAGTCTGTTGTTTGAAAAGAGAGGTGAATGAAGAGTACAGCGTGCTCTGGGTAAAGAGCAAGTCCCCTGATGTGCCCGAGTCAGTATATATGTTTTGTTATTACTGTTCGTCCTTTGCTGGCCTGAATCCCGTTCCCTTCTTTGCTCGGCAAAGCACTTCGGCCGTGTGCCGAGTGCTGCTGATGGTTAGTGATCTGTTTGCAGTGCATGTCTTGAAATATGTACTGCAGTCTGTGGAGCTACTGTACAAAATATTTTAGGTGCTATTTTATGAAAAAAGTGTAGTGTCCTCCCCAAAGACTTTTAAGCAATAGAACATTTTGTTGCAGAACTTGGTAAATTTTGATCACTGCTGTCTCTGCAGTTTCAGCTTTGTTTTAGGAGACTGTCAGGGAAAGGGAGGGTGGTGGAGGTTGTTTGAGTTTTAGTGAGGCCACTTGTACTCCCTATAACAAAATTAACCAATATGGAAATAATTATTCTGTAATAACTACATTCTCTGTCCTTCTTGTGAAAGTGGCCGTGATCAGCAGTGAAAGTAACGGCACTGGGAATATTACTGGATAACTTGTCCTCAGAGACCAATTCATGTAACACTGTCAAATTACACAATGTCAGTGCAAGGCACTGAAGAACACATTACAATGACAAATTAGAAGTGCAGGGTCCTTTGAATAATGTAGTTCCTGTGAAGGTGGAAACTCGTTTCAGAGTAGCTCTTGGGACTTCACAGGCTATCTGGGATTTATGAATATGGCAGGTATTTTGCTTTTAGGGTTTAGGGGAGGGGAGACTGTAGCTTTACAGTAAGGCTCTTGTTTATATGAGATGAACTTGCTCGTTCATATGAGATGGCAATACATCCTACTGCCTCCCTTCTGCAGGGAATTTGCATATAACAATTGTTTAGGTAATTCTTTAACTCACAAAGCAAGAATTGAAAATTTAATGTATTGCAGTAAGGAATTACTGCAGCTTTTTTAGTAGAATCAATGATGTGTAGAAAAGAACAGTTATAATTCTAAGCCTTTGGAGGGATATAGCCTGCTTTAGGTGACACTGAGCACAGTAGCACTGAGCAGTGTTGGGGTCTCTATGAAAGGACACTGAAAACTTTCACAACCAAATGACATTTGGACAGAGCAAAATAAGATACGAAGTTGGATGCATAAAAGGATTTAAGAGCCCAGCCCACAGCTGCACTCCTTAAATTCCTCATTTGACTCCCAAGGTCATTTGCTTTCCAGCCTGGCAGAAGTCCTGAAGAATTAAGTTTTTCTCAGTGATGTTTCTTAGGCATCCTTAGCTGTGTTTTTGGTTCAGTGTTCTTGATAAAGCAAAGCAGTCTGATGCCTAACTTCTGAGCCTAGTGGCATTCCATCATTTGGGACTTTTGAGGCTTATCCCAAGATATATTCTCGGAATATACCTAGCAAATCATGCCTCAGTGTCAAATATTTTCCTGCGTAATAGTTTCCCTATTGGAATTTACTATGTACAAAACAAACTAGGAAGAAACTATTGTGTGAAACTTCGACAATAATCCTGATTTTCAAAAGATGGAGGTTTTGGCTATTAGTATCTGCAATATCATGAAGCTTTTGGACAGTACAAAGACGAAGATGTCTCTGTATGCTTTGATAGCTTTTTAATTTGGGGAAGTACCTGTTGGTTTCTTTCTGAAAGAAGAAGGTGCCTAAGTGAATATTGTGACTTAGTCAATTAGTGTGTTTCAGGAATTTTTCTAAAATGTCTGAGCAGTGTGTATGAAGGCTTTTTTTTCCTTAGAGGTCTTACGAGTTTGGGATAGAGTGGCTTGGACTTCTCAGTGATTTAAATGTGTGTAAAGTGATGTGCTTTCTTTTAGAGATCAGTTGTTGGGGTTTTGTTTGTTTGGTTTTTGGGTGTTTTTCCTCTTTTTAAAGCCTGAATTTCACAGCAATGAGCATAAATTTGAGTGAAACGCAGAACTTCAGCTCTTCATTTGTGTTCCACTGAAATGGTCTCTCACTTGTGATGGTACGACAAAGCTGTAACTCTGCTGTGGTTCATGTCACAACAGACCTGGAGCATCAGAAGATTTAGCCTACCATGACCCCAGTTCTAAGCTTATTGCAAAACATAGAAATGAGCCAACTTGCATGATTTCTGGCTTTATTATGAATATTTAATGATAAGCATGTCTGGTTCCGTGGTTAGCAAATGGATTGACAAACTGTTTTTTGCGTTGAGCTCATCACTGTGATACCTGCAATGGTATTAGAAAATATAAGATTAATGGCTGAAAGCTGTCTGAATTTTTAAGTGCTTATGTTTTAGTAGTCTAAAGTTATTGAGGCAAAATGTTTCTCCATTTTCATTTCTTGGTAGTTTTCTGAGCAAAAATGCAGGAACTTCTACTAGCCATATGTCTCTGCTGAATTGTGAGTTTGCAGTTATCCGAACTTTGGCAGCCATGAGGTTAACAGTTTTCTCCTTTGGAGAGCCATCAGCAACGTCAGCATGGTGGCAGCAGGATGCCTTGGCTAAACCACGTATCCCAGTGTGTAGAGTTCTTCGGCTTCCTCTTTCCCCATGGGAAAAGGCACACCAAGCAACATGACACTGCTGAGCTCTGTTCAGTAAGTGGACCGAGGGAGGGACAGACCATGTCAGGGAAGCTCTGAAGGTAACACACGTGCACAGGGTTAACTGAGGCCCTGCTGCAGTTATCACTCCAGCAAGCAGGTGCAGTTAAGCGTGGGGGACTGGACACTTGCTCTGACTTCTCTCAGGGTAAGGCTGTGGTGGCAGCACAGTGCTAATCTATAACTGTTTTACCTTGCACACTCTGCTTCGATGTGGTGACAGATGTGTGCACACCAGTTCTGTACCTCTCCTCCTGTTTTTTATTTTAATATCCAGATGCTGGCACAGGCTACTGATCAAGTTAGTCCATGCTGGTATCAATGGTACAACATTCCAGTGACTTCAGGTATTCTCCTGTTACTTGTTAACTCAGAAACCTACCAAGGCTTGTTACACTTAGTTTTAGCTTATGTTGTCCTGTTGGCCATGGCTTGTTAGGCTCAAGTCCTCTTTGTGGTGTCCTGTCATCCATGGATCACTCAGCAGCTCAACTCTTCATGCAGGCAAAGCTGCTGTGACTCTCTTGTCAAACTGGAGCAATGTTAAGACTATGTGTAGGTGTCAGCAGAGACATAGAATTGGTTTGGCTGTGTTTATTATCACTGGAAGTAGTTAGATAGTAGCTTGAGATTCTGTTGGCATAGACATAGACCCAGATCTTCAACCATTAAATCATCAGCCACTAAACCCATTAACATGTCTACATATGTGTTATTGGGATAATTATAGGAAATATTGGTTATTAGTCTCAACAATAGAAAGTATATTTAGGTAGAGATGATAGGTAAATCAAACTTGTAAAAAGATGAGGACAAGATCGGAAAACATAAAGAGTGTATTTTATTGTAGCACCAGACCAGCAGCCTCTAAAGGTCAACTGCAGGATGTGTACAATGGCAAAATCCCTTTCTTTTTGATTTCTTGGTGGCATTTTCCAGCTAAGTTCAGAAAGAACTAATTTTATGTAGTGAAACAGCTGACTGATTTCTAGTGACAATATCATCCTCAGTGTGTGGGCAGTTCATATTATTAATACAATAGCTTTCTGGGTTCTGTGCTGCAACATTGGGTTGCTACTCTCACTTGTGAAAAGTGGAGCTTTTCTTAGTGGACAAGTATAAACATGAAGGATACAAAATGTCTTTTGTCAACAACAATGTTTTGTTCCGTATAAATACAGAACCCTGCTCAAAATTCGAGATAAATTTAAATTTTTGACATAGTATTTTCATTCTTAGGCCATGCAGAATTTTTTTTCCTCCTTTGGCCAAAATATTTTTTCCATTCATGAATGGTTTTGATTGACTTGAAACTGGGTTTACCAGTGCCTCTCTTCCTTTGTGCAGTGAGTTGGTGATTTTACTCAGCCTGCTCAGCAAGAGGGTAGACTCTTGCACAGTCAAACTTGGTTTAAATTCATCTTTGGCCAGGCAGTTCTGTAAATTGAAAAGGAATGTGAAACAAAAGGGTAAAAGAGTGCAATACAATCATTCTAGGGAAACAGGAGGAAAGGAAACAAGTAAAGGGGAGATGCTATGTGCATTCAGCATATTTAGCATGCTTAGTGCTACCGTAAATATTTGGTAGGCATTGCCAGGAAATGAAAGTGGCCTAAATGCCTTGGTGTAGTACTCAAAGATAGACTGTACTATTCTCTTTTCTTCTCTGACCTCTTAAGCTTTTATTCAAGCCCAGTAACTCCTGCCAGGGCTTGCTGAGATCATCATTTGATCTCACATTCTCTCTCCCTCTCTCCCATTACAGCACAGCTTCACTAAACCTAGAACAACCCCCTGCTGCTTCTGGCTGTACTGAGTATGGTGGCGTACATAACCGGAACTGGTTGTGTGTACAGGTGTGATTGCATTGTCACTTTCTTACCTTAGCATGCTATGGGAGGAAAAATACTGAGGTTATGTAAGGCTTTGCTGGTGTTTGTCAGGTATTATCTGGCTTCTTCTGAACTTCCAGTCTCTTGTCAGAACTGCTGGTATTACAATTATATTAATCTAGTTAATTTCTTCAGTGTTACGGATAAATTCTCTATCCAGATTTCAGTTGTGGTTGAGAATGTTGCTGTGCTTTCAATTTGCAAGTCTGGTTTTATATGAGCAGACACTCCTCTTCATCCAGGGCATGACCTGGATGAAAACAATAAGGTCATGATGGGCTAGAGGAGCTCCTGAAGTCCAGGTTAGTTTATTCAGACGTCATAGTCCGCTCCAGTGCACTGAGTGAGTGATCTAGGCAGGACTGCATATGGACTGGGTAGGGCTTATGCCATGTGCTAGTCTGGATTTATTATAAACAGCTTCTGGTCTGATTTTATGTGTTTGTGGGTGCTTGGGATCAAAAGAATTTATTTTGGTGTATGTATAGCTGTGGAGAGTGCAACTTGCATTAATTTATCTGAATTGTCTCGGATTACAGCTATGTGGCAGCAGAGAACTCAAGGCAGGCTACTTGCTCCTATTCAACTAGTTTAGTCCATTTTCTTGCACTAATTCTGCACTTGTGCACAGGCCCTTGGCTATTGCAGAAAATGAGCTTTAGGTATCTACCAGGTTACTACATGTGCTGGCTGTAGAATTAGCTCTGTGCTAACCAGGGATTTCCTCTATGCTACAGCAGTGCTCAGAGTTGAGAGGGTTGAGTGTGTTTCTAGCTGGTTTTTGCCATCTTATGTAGAGTAAAACACTTGGAACCAAACTCAATCTTGTGCTCGTGGGCTTTCGTTGTTGTGAGTAAAGCAACTTCCCTGAGTTTAAATTCAAGCTAGCAAAGATTTTACGATAAGGGAATGGTAAAATTTTCAACAGAACAGCTTGTTTAAAATTTTAATGGGATATTTCACTCTTGCATATAGCTGAATAGATATTAAACTAGGAGGTATTAAAGTATGAATGAAGTAATTTTGACTGTAAGAGCTATGTTGGGGCAGACTATTGAGTTCGTATTCCTCAAGAAAAGCATGAAGTTAATGAGGAGAAAAGCTAGGCATGGTCTCAGTGATAAAAATGTTTTTGCTGGTGCAAAACTTCCTGTATCAGTTATTCTTGCAATTTTTCTCATCTTGGATTATCTCTGCACACAGTCTTTTTCTGCAATTTCTTCATACTAGGCTCAGAAGTAGCTGTATCACTGAGCTAACATTTTTGATAGTGAGTAAATTAGATCTGATCAGTTGTCTGATGCACTAGTTGCCATGTGAAATTGTCCGCACCTTGCATATCACAAAATAAAGACGGAGTAATCTCATGTACCTTTGAAGTAGCCAGCTGTTGACATTTAGGTAGAATTGTCTCTGGAGTATAACTTACACCCCAGTACTTGTGGCAAAATAAACTTCTACGGTTTCTTGTTTTTGAGGGTGCCTGCTCCTTGTTCAGCTGAAGGGCAATATCTCTGAATCAAATTGGTTTGCGCTCTCATGTTCCTCAGCATTTAAAGAATAGAGGACAAACAAGTGATAAGTGGAGGGAAAAATTAAGAGGTTTGCTCATGAGAAATGCGTGGACTACTTATGTCAATGCTTCCGTTCATTTCTCACTGACACCAAAGGAAGAACAGGTCTCTTGTTCTTATGTAGAATTCGTAGGCTGGATGCTTAACTAGTGTAAGTCAGTATAGTGCTGCTGAAGACAGGAGACACGGCTGAGGAACTGTTCTAGGAGGAATTATTTTGGTGTAAATATTGTGTAAGCAAGATGAAAATGATAATGTGTGTCTTTATTTAGCTCAGGTCCTTGAGCAAAGGGATGGCCAACAGATGAATTATGGGCAACCTGTTCCAGTGCTTCGTCACCCTCATAGTGAAGAACTTCTTCCTTACATCTAATCTAAATTTACCATCTCGCAATTTAAAGCCATTATCCCTTGTCCGATCACTACGTGCTGTTGTAAAAGTCCCTGTCCAGCTTTCTTGTGGGGCCCCTTTAGGGACTGGAAGGCCACTGTAAGGTCTCACCTGAGCCTTCTCCAAGCTGAACAACCCCAACTCTCTCAGCCTGTCTTCATAGAAGTTCTCCATCCCTCTCACCATCTTTGTAGCCCTCCTCTGGATTTGGTCCAACAATTCATGATGATGTTATACTGGGAGCCCCAGAGCTGGACACAATACTGCAGGTGGGGTCTCACGAGAGCGGTGCAGAAGGGGAGAATTACCTCCTTTGACCTGCTGGTTGCCGCTCTTTTGATGCGGTCTGGGATACAATTGGCTGTCTGGGCTGTGAGTGCACATGGCTGGCTCATATCCAGCCTTTCATCCACCAGTATCCCCAAGTCCTTCTGCAGGGTTGCTCTCAATCACATCACCCACAAGCCTGTATTGATATTAGGGATTGACCTGAGCCAGGTGCAGGATCTTGCACTTGGCCTTGTTTACCTTCGTGAGGTTTGCATTGACCCATGTCTCTAGTCTGCATCCGTTGATGGCATCTGTTCCCTCCAACGGACAGCACCACACAGCTTGGTGGTGTCAGCAGGCTTGCTGAGGGTGCGCTCAATCCCACTGTCCATGTTGCTGGTGATGTTAACAATGGTCCCAATACCAACTCCTGGGGAACGCCACTTGTAGTCTATGGCTTGATGTCCAAGTGGAAACCAGCGACAACTCTGAATGCGACGATCCAGCCAATTCCTTATCCACTGAGTGGTCCATTCATCAGATCCATATCTCTCCAATTTAGAGAAGAATGTTGTGCAGGACAATGTCAAACACTTTGCACAAGTCCAGGTAGATGACAGTTGTTCACTTACCCACCAATGCTGTAAACCCATTGTAAGCCACCAAATTTGTTAGGTACAATTTGCTCTTAGTGAACTACAGGCTTCTCTTCCATCTGCAGAGTGGTGTAGCAGTTCTGCAAGGGTGCTTTGGGGGAAGTATCTTCTTCCTGCAGGTCCTTGCTGTTGCAAGCTTCTGTTCTTCTGCATTATTGCCACCCCCACCCCCCTCCTGTATCTGTGGCTGGTGGGGAGTGTTTGGCTGTGGGCTATGGATCCACTTCAGACCATGCTTGGAACCAGCTATCTGACTCCTTCTCAGTGTCCCTGATGTTACGCAGCCTTCTCACCACCTCCTGCAGCTCAGCCTCCAGCTGCAGCATGTCCTCCACCCCGTTGCGGGCAGGTCTGCTGCCTGTCCCTTTTGCCTGCATCAGTTTGTAATGTGACCTGCCTCTGTTGAAAAATGTTCCCTGTACAATTATGTATCACAAACCAATTTTCATGTAACAAGATCTACTTTTCAAGTGCATGTGAAGGGCTAACTGTGCTGTTTGAATGTATTTAAATGATCCTTCATCTATAATTTATGTACATTGCTTTTGTCAGGTATGTATTGATTACCATTCTATTGGATGTCAGTTCACTCTCTCCAGAGATGCATGGAGCAGAGCAGAGAGCTGGTCCTTCTGTAAGAGCTCTGTTACGCTGTAATGATTTGCAGCCTTGCGCACCACAGAGGCCGTGTAAGGTCGTGGATCTTGGGACCAGAGCGGGCTGACCTGGGCAGCACAGAGTTTGGCCTCTCTGGAAACACTTTGCTGTTTCTTTTCACATATCACAGTCGCACGGTTCTGTAAGGGAATATTGCTCTGCAAACTCAGTTGTGGTACATACCTGTATTACCCAAAGACTTCAAATGTGGGCAGCTGCTCCTTGGAGTTATCAGAGTGCAGTATATCTCCATATTTACCTAGACAGGTTTATGACCTGGATCAAATCTATGGCTTTGTTTTTTTTTATAGAATTATAGCATACACATCCTTTCCACTCTTCTTCCCTTGTTAGTGACAAGATGTGAGATGAACAGTCTTAAGCTGTTTATTTTATTCTTTTTTCTTCAAAGTCAGGACAGGTTAAACATCCTCAAGAGAACATTTGTTTTTAAAAACTTTTTTAAAGCTAATGTGTCTTTAACTGCTTTTACTAGTCCTTATTACAGTAGCACTGCAATGCTCAAATGAACATCAGGGATCCTATGTGTGTAATTTTGTATAAACACAAAGCAAAACCCAGGTGATTAGCTTTAAAGCATTTACTATCTGAATAGAATTACAAGATGACATTGTAGATGCTCTTCCCCTAAATGACACGAACCAGACAGTTGCCAGCTGCAGATGCTCGATGTGCCCACTCTGTAGCTATGGCAGGCTACTGCAGTCACAGTTTTCTCTGCCTTGTTCTGAGGATACACCTAAGGAACCAAGCTCAGCCTTGCGTGGTCGGGTGTGCCAAAAGTGGAAGGAGGTATTGTCATAGAAATTGTGGATTCTGCAGTAGTTTGCCATATCTCATTATACCAGGGATGCAACAATTTTGGATGGCTTTTTTATGGCCTTTAAGCTACATAGATATCTCTGAACTATGTGAACTTTTGCAGTGGGAAGTTGTTCAGGTGATGCAAGCTTGCAGAGCTCAGCAGAACCTGTTACTGTGAGTGCAGTGCTGCATAATGTACTCTTGCAGGGGGTGCTCTGCAATGCTGTGGAGAAGCACAGCTTGGGTTGGCTCAAGACTGGCTGGCCATCCCATCCACAAACACATCCTTAGCTTCCTGTTCCTCACTGCTACAAGTCCAGTAAGAAATTTGCCAGAGACAGCATGACAAGTAAGAAAAGCGGGTTTTGTCAGGTATTTGTGAGTATTTTCTGCCTTTTCAGAGCTGAATTTGTAGTCTCTGTAATGCTGAGTCATGCAACTTGGTAGCTCAGTACAATCAGAGTTAATTTTGTTTTGCCTCCAGCCTTGACTGCCATCCTGAAAAGAAAGGTTGTATTAAAATAATTTTTCAAAAACATATCCAGAGGGAAGAAATACCACTGATTAACTTAATAGGTGAATAAGCACCATTGCACTGCAGAAATATATCTCTAAATTGGATTCTCAGTGCTAGAAATCCAAGGGAAGGAGCTTCTCAATAACAGATATTTCTGTGTTGTTTTTGTAGACAAAGAAGAGTTGGTTGGGGTTTGGGGGTTTTGTTGTTTTTTTTCTTAAATACGTAAGAAAAGCCTGGATATTTCTATTCAGTTCTTTATGCTTTAGATGTTCAAAGTCAGGAAGAATGTTATTTAAAATGGAACAGGATCGGTGTATGGAGCCTTTTTTTATGTTAAAGACTTACATTGCTCCTTGCAGCATGCTGGCTAGGACTGGTTTTGTGTTGAAGTTGCTGATCCTCTTCTGTCTTTTGGCTCTGTTTTATACACCAGGCAGCCAGAGCTCATGATCTGGGTCTATTTCTTGGGCCTATTTGAGAACCCACCCAAGAACGCAACATTTAAGTTGGCAGTATCAGCCTGTGCTATATGTACAGCTAGGTAACAGGTACACTTGGCTCATGCTTCTGCCAAAAAATACATCTCAAAACCTTCATAGAAACAGAGCCCTAACTTTTAAAATTTTCTCATTTGGTGGCTTCCTAAGATGAAGGGATGCTTCATTTCTGTGTTCCAGGAGGGTTCTAGGCAGGAGGCAAGCATCTGGATGTCCCTTGTGTCCTGACATTGGCATAGAGGACATTAAGTAAAACAGGCTATTATAGAGTTATGTACTAAGTCAAAAACTGGTTTCTGAGCTTAACTCCTTTACTGCATCTAGTCCTCCATCTCCTATAAACAGTAAATTACATGCACTAGGACATGTTAAAATTTTTAAATTTTCAGTAGCTTTTACCTTAGCCTAGAGATTACTGAATTATTTCAGAGAGAGGTCTTTTTACATCAAATATCTATTTCTTTTCCCCAGATATGTTTGTAAATATCTGTTATAAACTGATCAGCGATACAGAATTTTTTGTTTCTGGTATGCTATACTGAAGCATCACTGCTTGCTGCTGTGATCAACAGAACCTTTATTTCATGCCTGAATGATGACTGGGACAACTCACATGAGAGATGCTAACATAGTTCTCACTTGTTCAAGATTTGCCCTTGACTTTTGTTGTACATCTACAGGCAGTTTCTCTGCTTCAGAGAACTCAAACAAGCGGCTCATAGAAATCAGGGTTAATTTTTTTTCTCCTTTTGGGATAATATACCATATACTTTTGGAGTTCCAGTGAAGCATTTCCCTTGTTGCCATGTAAATTTTATCTGCAGCCTACCTGAGCAAAGATGTATGTTGATAATTTCTGGTATTTCTGCACTGGTAAACACTCTAGTTAATGTTGCAAACAGAATTCCATTATACCCCTCTTTTTATCCCCACCAACTACATTTTTGAAAAATTCTGCAGTCTCAAAACTGCCATCATTAGTCTCAGCTCAGAAGTTTTCAGGAAGGTTTCAATTAAATGCAGCCGACTATTATGTAAGTGGGAGGAGAATTACGAAATTTCTGTAACTTTTGTTTTGCATATAATAGCTTGAAAATAAGTGCTTGTATACTGAAACTGGGTGAAATTCGATTTGCACATGCAGAGCTGTTCATCCTTTCAAAGCCTAGTGTGGGATTTTTTTTTCCTATCATAATAATTAAAAGCTAAACTAACCTGAAATCAGTAAACTTGTTTTTCCCACATTTTAGAAGCATTGGTATAGAATGGCAAATGATTTGTTCCTTCTGTAGTATGGGTGGATTAGAAAGCTGTTCAGCTCTTTATCCAACAGACTATCTGTTTATGACTTTAGCTTGTGAGGATGCTTTATCAGTGGACACAAAAAACATTTGGGTTTGAATTTCATTTGAAGCAGTCTTCCATTGACAAATGTATTTTTGTGGTGAAATCACATCAGTTGCAAAGAAACATCTCTTAATTCCCTCTCCCTTCAATACTTCCATTTAAAAATCAAATTTTGTTCCAATATTTTCTGAAAATATTTGTCACTTAACAGGATATCACAAAAAATGAAGTTAGTATTAAGTTAGTTAAGTTAGTATCCTATTAAGTTAGTTGGGACAGGAGTTCATAAACCTTATTATGTCTTCCATGATTCCCCACCATGTCTGTTGTATTGGCACAGGAGAATATTATACATTATTGCACTATACTGGGATATACAATGTCCTGTTACTGACATTTCCTGACAGACAAACTGGTGTAGTTTTAAATTTTGTTTAAAAACCCAATTGTTACTGATGCCACAGTTTAGCACTTATTGAAACATTCTGTAATTAAAACCAAGATCTCGTATTTGTAATGACAATCTGATATTTTGACAATTGATGGAAAAATAGAATCTGAGCACTCCGTGAACGAGATGCAAAGCTGTATTCAAAATGTTTGTGTTAGCTCACAATATTCTAAAATTTTGAGACAGCTAATTTTCAGAAAAAGTTGCATTTCACATTAAACTTAGTTTATTTCTGAAGTGGCATTTATTTTCCAGGTTTATTGTAGTCTGGGAAATTTTTCAGTTCTGAATTCTTTTGGTGGGGAAGAAAAATGGCAAGTTTTGATCAACTCTTTTGTAGCGCTAATGTGGAGAAAATAAGTATTCTGTAGTTTGGGAAATATTTTACCCATAATATAGCTACAAAATTCATAATCCTTGGACTTTGCAAAGGTCACAGTAATATTAAGCTCTTTCAGTGGTACACTGGGAAGAATACAAATGAAAGGTTGATTAACTTCATGATTTTTAACATACTCTCCCTTCATTTTTAATGAGATCAGTGTTGATGATTACAGTGGAATATTCCACTTATCTGCTTTAAAATTAATAGTATTCAGTTTATTATAGCTGGGGGCTTTTGGTGAAAAAGTGGGTTTGCAGTAACTACTAAAACCTTTCTTTCGTCTTCAACTTTTTTGATGTTTTTAATATACAAGGTGTATGTATGTAACAAACCTATTTTTAAATCTGGTGCTGTTTTCTGTAATGCACAAACCTCCTGCAAGAATAGGGCATACTGTTAGCAGTTAATGAGGAAGGACCCTGTGTGAATCCGCCACATGACATACACCGTGTTCAGTAGCGTAAGAGGCTGAGAACACCTTCTTCAGATACTGAATGCTAAACCACAGAGCAGATCTTTCCCCATTGCAGTACCCATCTGCCTCTTTCTTCATCATGGTCAGTCCCTGTCTTCTGTGATGGCAAATTTTTTTCGCTAATCTGACCATGGCCCTGTGTTTGATTTCCAGTGTCCTAGTCTCGGTATCAGAACTCTTTTAATAAGTGGCTGTGCTTAGCTGTGAAGTGACAGCAACTAGCTGTCTGTCTAATCTGTGCTACCGGTGCTTTTCCCCAAGACTTGCTGAAGAAATCTGCCAACTGGCAAAGCAGTTGGTGTTAAGCAAATGTAGAGTCATAGCTGTGAGTCGAGGCAGCGGGGTTTTATCCCCACCCCCCTTCAGTGCTGCTGCAGCCCAAAGTGAACCAAAGACCGCTGTGTTGTTGACTAGCAAGGCAAAATTTCTCCATGTGTCCATCAGCCTGTCCAATGTGTCTCTGGCTGTTACAGGCAAGCACTGAGCCACATCCAGAAAACAAGTGCTTAGAGTTGGCCTCCTTTTTGTTTAAAAGCAAACTAATACCTTCTCACTGCTAGTTGTTGAGCTTCAGCTGGCTCAGTGTTTGCATGTGTTTCTTCTTTCGCTTCAGGGCTGTCGGAAGCAACACTGTTAGTGGTTTCATACATAATTGCTGCTCTACACATCTTCTAGAGTTTCCTAAAGAAATTTGACTCACAGAAATCAGATTTGACTTCATTAATACATTTAAGAATATGCCTTAATGATGTATGACCTTCAAATGAATCTGCATTTTAAGTAGAACTAAACAGAAAGTGTTTTCCAGATGTGATTTATTTCTGTAGATCAGGCAATCCACAGCCCCACTGCGGGAAGAGCTCCCACATGCTCAAAAGAACCCAGATGCTCTAAAATACTACCTTATAATCTATTTTGTGCAGTCCTGCTCAAGTTCCTATCTTTTATTGGCTTTTTCAGGACATATATTGGTTTCCTCTGACCAAAAAAAGGAAGTAATGGATTTGAAATGAACTCACGCACCTTTGTAAAGTTATAGAATGTATATGACCAAGTTTACATTAGGCTGCAACTTTGGAAACTGATTTCTGTGGCTACAAATGACTGTAATTGTGGGGTGGACATCTCAGCAGTGCTTTTCTACAAGCTTTTAATTTCATCTCTTTGATTAGTAGTATTCAATTTTTCTCCTGATGCCCTGGTACTTTTCTAGCTTTCACCTGTGTTTGTTCTCTTGTATGTCTCTAATTTCTTTAAATATTCTTGACATCTACAGAGGGCGTCTTTGGCCTGAGTGGTCCTCAACACCTTCTGCCTTCTTCCAGATTCCCTTTTAATAAATATCTCAACTGCCACATACTGGGGTGGAGAAGGGTAATTGTTTACGTAGTATGTGAAAAGTTGTTCTAATTTTTTTTTTAGACAAGCGAATCTTCCACTGAAATAACAAATTCTTCCCCACCTCCCTGGGGTTATGTGGAAAAACAATACATTTTTATCCTACTAAATAAATGGGCAATGAGAAATGAGATAAGATGCAGAGAGACTCTTTCTTCTGCAGGAATGAAATGTCAGTATTTGCGTTGCCTTTTCTTGTTTAAGGGAAAAAGATGTAAAACGTACAGGTTTTTTGAATGCCGTTTTCCTTGTATTGCAGTAAGTGAAGAAACAAAACACTGAGACATTAGTATTTTTCCACGCTTCACCAAGACTAAACATTACAATCATGTAAAGATGGAGGGTTGTACTTCCTTGAGATTCTGCATACATAGTTCTTTCTCAAACTAGAAGATGTCAAAAGAAAGCTTCTCTCACACTAGTTTTTTCAGAGAAAGAGCAATGATGACTGCCGTTAATTTCAGTGAAAGATTTGCATGTCCATCACCTGTGAAAAGCAGTTCTGTCCTAGGCTGATCATTTGGGAGTTCAAACCTGACTCTCATCAGTTTGAGAAAATTATGACGTTCTTTTCTATTAGCTTCCGTCTTAGAAATTCACTCCCCTGCCCCTACCTGTGGTACCCTCAAGCTATGAATCAGGCTTTCTCATGTAGAGAATAGGGGCAGCCAATGCCAAGGTAATCTTGATCTGAAATAAATGCCACGATCATAGAATGGTTTGGTTTGGAAAGGACCTTAAAGATTATATAATTCCAACTCTGCTGCCATGAGCAGAGATACCTTCCACTAGACTAGATTGCTCAAAGCCCCATCCAACCTGATATTGAGTGCTTCCAGGGAGGTGGCATCCACAACGTTTCTGGGCATCCTGTTCCACTCTCTCACCACCCTCATAGTGAAGAACTTCTTCCTTACATCTAATCTAAATTTACCATCTCGCAGTTTAAAGCCGTTATCCCTTGTCCGATCACTACGTGCTGTTGTAAAAGTCTCAGTCCAGCTTTCTTGTGGGGCCCCTTTAGGGACTGGAAGGCCACTGTAAGGTCTCACCTGAGCCTTCTCCAAGCTGAACAACCCCAACTCTCTCAGCCTGTCTTCATAGAAGTGCTCCATCCCTCTCACCATCTTTGTAGCCCTCCTCTGGATTTGGTCCAACAATTCATGATGATGTTATACTGGGAGCCCCAGAGCTGGACACAGTACTGCAGGTGGGGTCTCACGAGAGCGGTGCAGAAGGGGAGAATTACCTCCTTTGACCTGCTGGTCGTGGGGGTTTTTTTTGGTGCAGACCAGTACAAATATATCTATGCAAATATTTGCATCTCTTCGTTTTAGGAGTATCTGAGTGAGTCCTTGGGCTTTGAGGCCAATATGCTTTTTGAAGCTGGGATATATACAAACAACTGGGATCACAAAAAAAAGATTTTTAATTTTAAAAAAAATTGTGTTCTAGTAACTTTTTTTTGCTTACTGAGGTCTACAAAAGTGCTTTGAATATGTATTGAATAGTAAATCTGCAAATTCTTTTCTTTCAAAGTTCTCAAACATATGAGATACTAAGTAATTTCAACACTCAATGAGGGAGAGGCTTTAAAGGCCTGTTCGTCAGGGGATCATTTGATGTTATATAGTCTTTTCGGTTTGCTTTTTTTAAAAAAAAAAAAAAAAAAAAAAAAAAAAAAAAAAAAAAAAAAAAAAAAAAAAAAAAAAAAAAACGAAAAACGTGTGAGAGAAGCAATAGTTTTAGAAGCTGCCAACCTCTCCTCCCCAAACTGAAGTTTGATCAGGTAAGTGGGCAAGATGGAGACGGGCACCTTTTATTTTTATCCGAGTCAGGCAGCTCTATGGAAACCTTGTTACATAATTTTTTGAAGTCCAGTATTTTCTCACAAGGAATATCGTCACTCACAATAATGTGACTTCCATCAGGACTGGTGTATGTGTCTTTGCATATGTTCCCTTTTATCTGTTAATAAACTAAGTTCCTGTTTGCCCTGGAAAAATTTCACACATTCACTGAAAAAGGTTGGTGTAATATTTTAGATAGAGAAATTCAGGATTACAGTTGCAGAAGGAAAAAGATTGGGAAAAACATGGGAAGTATCTGCTTTGTGATAGTGCTGTGGCTTGTGGAACATGTCTCACTGGTGTCCATGTTAAATTGTTAAATTAACAATTTTTGTCTTCAGAATGTTGGCAGTGAAGTAACATGGCTGATCTATGTTGTGAAGCCACTGTGGTTGCCCATGTCATCAGAGTCTACCCAGACATGCAATGCTACGTCATGAGCAAAGAGTGTTTTCTGAGGGGCCTTGAAGGAAAACAAAGCAAACAAAAAACCCCAATAAGTATTTGATTTGCACCCGTAGAAGGTCTAAGCTCTGTGAGATGTCACTTTAAAATATTTCCAATGTTTTCTTTTACTCAGTCTCAATACGTCAGTCTCAGCTAAACGAAGAACTAAATTAAAACTGTCATTTCAGCTCATAAATAACAGATGTCTTACCCACTTAATTATTTATAGTCTTGAATCTTTCAAAAATGAAAATGGCTATACACATTTTTAATGTAGTTCTTGGTAATTTGCTGCATGAATGATAAGATTCCAGATAATCCCAGTACACAAACATGAAAAATAAAACTTTGACTCACTTGCTTATCTTATGTGACTGCTTCTTCGATCCCCTGTGACTTTTTTGAAATTAAAATTTAAGTGAAATCTAATCACAACAAAATGATGTTCATACACTTGCATTAATAATTTATCTGCTAGAAATCACAGTGCAGGTAGTATGGACATTAGAGATTAATCTGCTGCCTGAAAATCAATGCTTTCTCTTTTTGGTAAGATTCATCTTTTTATCTGTGTGAACTGTGTTTGGATGGATCACAAGTCTGAAATATTAATGTTGAAAGAAGTTGAGACTGTGCCAACATTAAAAACCCACTCCCTCTCCAAACCACCAAAACCCACTCTCTCATATTCCTTAGCTAATGATAAAATTATGTCACTTGGCTTAATGACTTATTCTCCCTTTATGAACACAGCTAATCTAGTGAAAGATGAATTTACTGGGTTAACAAAGATTCACCAGCACAGCACACAAACCAACCATGTAGTGCACGGGCTGAAAGAGGAAATGTACAGGAAAGCATTTGCAAAGCAACTGTGGAAAAGAACGAGTGGGAGTCAGCATCTTGGCAAGCTGCAGACTGCCAAAAGGCGCAGAACAGTGACTAAAGAAATTGTATTGCTGTGTGGTGCACAGTGTGTTCAGGAACCAAAATCTGTTTACACTCTTCTAGTAAATGGGAGCCATATCCAACAGCTGATCATATAATACTAGTTGAAACAATCTTTGAGATCCAAATCATTCAAAAATGCTTGAAGATACAAGGGTTGTCTACAGAAAGCTTTGGTAGTTGAGGCCACATGTTTATAGAAATAAAAAGAAGGAAATCTGACCGTAGCAAATTTCTTCCAAAAAGAATTATTTTGCTATTTCTAATCCTGTACAGCAGCATTTATTAGCTAGGCATGTGTTAACAACTTCTGCAGGCATAAATCAACATAGATCCTTTGAATTAATGATGTTGCTGTAAATTGTACCTGCGAAACTTCAAGCCCAGTATGTTCAATCAGGACCTCCCCCTGGGAGGGGAGAAGAAACTCTGCCTCTGAAAATGGAGAGACTGGACCAGTACTTGGCCTCGAGCCTGCAGTGGTTAAAGGCAGGCACAACTGCTTACCAGCTGTTGGATTGCTCTGAAGAGGGTTAGAAAAGCACTGTAGCACTCTCTAATTTTTTGGTGGTTGGTTAGCCTAAACCCTTTCATATTTGCCAGAAACAATAGTGTCTTTGCAGTCTCTCACTGAGATGCACCTAGAGTGTCCTGAGCAGCTCTGCTGCTGAGGGGAGGGTAGACTGCCTGGAGCCTGGGTCTGGGAGAAGGGACAGGTAAGAAATCCCGGGTGGAGCTGAGGGTACTCGAGTACTGCTGTTCCTCTTGGTAGGGAGGTGAGGCTGGACAGCGTTGGGGGCTGGAAGCAGAGGATGGGGAAATCAGGACTACTGTGGCCTGGGAGAGAAATAGGTAAGAACTGTTTCTGCCGTGTTCAGGACGGACGTGGACCTATAAGCTGTGGCCCCCTTGAGCATCAGAAGCTGATAGCTCTGTGATGGGGAAGAAAAGCAAAAGCAGGCTGTTGAGTGACGACAAAAAATACAACTACAATTGTCTACAAGTGCTATGAGGAGGGGAGGATTGCCAAGGACAGGAGGCAGATGTCAAGTCAAGGAGCTGAGGACAGCTGAGAAGAGCTGCTGGCTTGGCTATGTTTGGAATGCCAGTGACTGGAATACCTGCAAAAACTGATTAAGACTTCCTCGGTGCTTAGTAAGCTGAACCAGTGCTGGCAAATAAATGTATAAAAGCACTTTTTACATGCCAGGTGTCAGAGCCAGGAAAATCAATCTTTTGCAAACACCACCTATCCAAACTTGGCTTCCAGCTCAGTGTGTTTTGTATATATTATGTCGATATGATACAGCATACAAAGGAAAAGAAAATACTGGCCTCCATTTTCTCAGCTGCAGGGAAATCTAACTGGCTGCCGTAATTGGAGAATGACAGCATATTAGGATTACAAACGGATTTCTGTTCTCTGTTTACATTGCGTGCAGATTGACAAAGGTAAGTAAAATAATGATTTTAAAAATCTGATTTAAGCTGTGGTAGTGTCCATTTAATGATGTTTTGCACCAGTGCAGAACTGCATATTGCAGCTTTTTACTGCCCTTTGCAAACTTTCTGGAAAATATTTTCCATCATTTTGACATTTCATTTAAAATGAAATATAGAAGATATTAGAAATTCATGTTCATGACAGGTATTATTTGTTTGACTTTGAAATATACAGAGAGCACGCATTAATGCACAGTGACTGAAGTGTTCCAGGGGTGTGTGTCTGCATATTCATGGGACACTTCTTTACTCCACAAGAAAGCGTTGCAGAATGGGAAGAGGAGTGACCTTTTATAATACTAAAAAACTGTGTGTGCAACCATGAATAATTTAAAAAGGGGCCGTTGAAATGATACTCTTCCCAATATATATACGCATGTGCATGTGTATAACAAAGAAAGATTGAATATTATTTTTCATTGCAAAGGTGCACAATTCCCCAATATTTTCGAAGATGATTCTGTTTATGCATTCAGCACAGAATTTTTTAGCCAAACTGTTATATCTGTATCTGTATTTTAGCTATAAGCCCAGGGTACGTATGTAGGGACTTGTCTATCGTGCCTCCTCTGAATGCTGCTTCAAACAGGGACAACCAGGACCAGAACACTGTCACTGTATTTGATCTTCAGATCAGCTGAAGAGATGTCTCCTTTCCGGTCATCTTTTTAGAGTCCCACTTGAGGAATATTAATGTATTGCATCTCGGGGCCGGAAGAGGGATTACCCAAAGTTTGTACTGAAGTATAAACTGAGAGCTAATAAGGTAGAAGTTCCTGTTGAACTTTATCTCTTTATTTTGTTTTCTTTTTAAAAAGTATTTGGGAAAGTCCTTTTAACATGAGGCAAGTTGTATTTCTTTTCTATTAAAGAGGAAACAGGGATACAGAATGGGGATTTTATTAAAGTGCACATGTGCACATGTATGATCAGAGCAGTGAGTAAGTTGTACAGTGGTTAAAGCTGTTATGAGCACAACACAGCATTGATTGACAGCTCCTGTCTGTTGACCAGATAAAGACAAAATCTGTTCAATTTGAATCGATAGATGCCTGCCTTTGTGGTTTAACTGCTGTGTAAAGAACTACTCTTGACTCAGTTAACTGTTTTACAAACCCAACAGACATTGCAGGTGTGGTGAGGAAGGCATTTTAATATTCTCTCTTTTTTTTTCATATCAAATGTTTCCTAAAGACTATATTGTTACTGAGGAATATGCTCTTGATTTATATAACTTCTGGGGTGGGATTTGTCAAAAATTTGTATTGAACCTTGGGCTTAGCTGACGTCTATATTTAAGACAGTCACAAACTTTAGTAATAGTTATAAAACTTTCATATTTCTGATCCTGAACTTGCACCTGTGGGTGTGGAAGCACGTGGCACAGCATTTACAGTCTTCGTAAAACTGAGAGCTACTAAGTTGGAAGTCTTATACTGGAAGAACCGTAAGCTTTCTTCCTTTGCTGAGGTGTTGTTACCTTTCCCTCCAGAAAGCCCTGAAACTCTGACCCACTGAAGGGGAAATTCTATTGTAACTGATCAGCACTTAAAACTCCCTTTTAATTCTATCAGCATGTGAAATTTCTTAGTTCCCAGAAAGGTGTTGTTGTTCGTAGTGGGAATTGACTCAAACTGGTGATGCTTCTTCTTCTTTGCTCCTAAAAAATTTATTGAATTGTAGTGTTTGCTGTATTTCTGAGAAGGCCAGGTTTCATTCTACTTTGTGTACTCATGTTTGCCTGTGTAGTTATTGCAAGTACACACAGAAAATTACCTGTTCTAAGTTATCATTAATTGCTTATGTGCAGTCACTGAATTTACATGTGCAGTTGTACAGTTAGGCACTACCCAAGTTTTGGTAGTGTGCATTTTGTGATGTGCATCATAGCAGAGAGTATATGCATCTAATGCAGAATCACATTATATCATTACGAGGATGCAGAATCCTTCTCAAACAAGAGTAGTACGTAGATATATTTTTAACTGGGATATATATTTTTAAATGGCTGATGTAGAAGCAACCATACTGGTCTGCTTCTCAGTCTGATGTGTACCATGTGGAACTGATCATCACATGGAACTTACATCCTGTTTGTAGGATCACAAATAACTGCTGAATAAACCAAAGAGAGTCAGTAGGGAAGAGACAGCCTTGTATACATGCACCTGTCTGAAGCGTTGGTAGAAGTCAAAGATAAAAAAAATCTAATTAGTGAAGCAGCAGCTAACATCCTAGATCAAACTAGCCGATTAAGTCAATGACCCCTTCTCAGTCTGAAGTGTAAAAAAACCTTGTGTGATTGTATTATTTTGTTCAAATACAAATAAAACAATTTTCCAAATTCCATTTGATATTTTCCCCATAACTTTAGATTTCAGTTACACCTGTTACAGACCTTACACTTTTTCCCAATGCTGGATTGTTTTCCCATGCAAAGTGGTCTCTGATGAAGAGCAACTGATTGTGTACTCTCCCCACATGCATCAGCATGTTGATTATGTGAAATCTCCTGAAGAATTAGAGTTGATGCCAATCACTGTCTAGCTGAAGGTCAGATTTTATATTCCTCTACTGATGTCATCGTTTTTTTCTGTACTGATCTATAAACCATGTAAGGAATCCTTGGATACGTGTTCTTAACAAAATGTATTTGTGCTTTCAAGTAGTGTTTTAGCATGCAAAACCAGAGCTCTGTTCTTGTTGAGCATGTCATTTCTATAATGTGTATTGATACTGGAGAAAGGAAACGCTAAGAGCAGCTCCGGGGTGAGCAGTGTTTAAAGCTGAAGAGTGATGCTTAGCTATTATGCCTGTTTTGTGCGACGTCTGCATGTGGGTACTGCGGGCGTGTATCTATGCTCGGTGCAATACCCGTATTATTTGTCACATTCATTGAATCTGCTGTTTTAGCATCTGGACAGTATCAGCACTGCAGATGATCCTTTGGGGGGTTAGTGACGTGCCTGAGCCCTAGAAGTTCCAAATGATCGGTTAAGAAAAACATTTTGTTCACATGGCCTTTATCAGTGCAGTATTTCTTCCAATTCAGTTAATTTACGTTGAACATACCTGATTAATTGCTACCTAGTGACTGCTCTGTATGAGACCCCCATACAAAGCAGTCATATCTGGCAGAGCTAGGCAATCAACAAACACCTTAATAAGCTTGATCAATAGAAGCATATCTTTGTCTGAGATGAGACAGCAGCTGTGGAAATAGCGATGCAGTGTAGTAAGCTAGTGTTAACTCATGAAATATTTGCCCAGTTAAGCTTGTAAATATAAACTGGAAAGTCCAAACAATGCAGAATAAACACACACCCAGATGGAAAGATACTAACGGGATTCGTTTCATGTCAGTTCCTTGCACTGGAAATGTCAAGGCCTGAGATTCTGAGAAGACATTTAAGCTGTATCCTAGATGTGATGTCTACATGCCGTTTGCAGACAGCTTGGCTTATCTTAATATTGTTCAAATATAGAGACTAGAGTTATATATGTAGGACAGAAAGATTCCCTTTTTATACTGTTATTTCTGCTCATTCAAAATCAAAGGCTACTCTGCTGCCAGCTTCGTTCCCAGTTATCACCCATGTTACAGAAGTAATAGCAAGTCGTTGTGCTTAAGAACTAAACCTTCATCTCCAGATTCTAATATCTTGCTACCAGTTTTCAGAATACAAAATAAGTAGTAAATTAATTTTGCACTTTTTCGTAATGCTATACTAACTGCACTGTGTTTACGTGGTAGAGTGATATTTTCCCTGGCAAAATAGGTGTGTTTCTATTTTGCCTTCTGCCCTCAAGTACAGCGGTGTACAGCGGGAAGCTCACTTAGAGGGCTAGCTGGAAACTTTTTCCTAACAAGCTTACATAAGGCTGAAAAATGTGTACTCTAGAGCACGTCTGTGAAAGTATAAGGACATTCACATTGAAGGAACTGAGTGCAAGGGCTAACAGTTTTTTCAGGGAGGTGTGATGAATTCAGCAGCTCAAAGTAGAGGTGAATGAAGATTATTATATGGTTGTACATGGTCCTGCCATGGTAGCCACACATCTCAGTCAGAAACAGAACTTTACTTCGGGCTTTGTCTTCCCTTAGATGAGATACGTCTGAAAGATATGGGAATGACTTAAACAGTATTTCACTAGCAGATCATTGCTGTATATTTTTGTGTTAGATGCTTTTATGTTGCTAATAAGAAGTTTGGAGTATTTGAAAGATTTCCTTTGAAATCTTTTAATGAAAGAATGGGGATTTATTATTCTATATTTTTAGATAATTTTCACTATGTGCTGGAAGTAAACTTAAAGTATAGAGACTTAAAATTTTGCTTTACAATGGAACCTGCAATCCATTTGAATTCTGGCTGACTGCTGCTCTAATATGTTGAAACTGTAAGTAGGATTTTTTCCATCCATGATAGCTTTTATTTCTTAGGATTCAGTATGATCAGCGACCCAGTCATTGATTCCCGTCACTAGAAAGGCAATTGGTATATTGTGGGAGGCACACATTCATCTTCGGTTACACACGCTCACAGTAGCTGTAGTACACTGGTAGTGATGCTCTAATAAATATTTTTCTAATGCTCAATAATAGAGATTAATAGATATTTTGGTGAAAAGTCAAAGTTCCATAGGAAGGGACATTTCCTTAAATTCTAGGTATACCAGGTCTTGTGGTGTTACTTAAAGGGGGACATGGTGAAAGAAAAATTTGGTGTGTGTTTTGTTTCGTTTTTGTGTGGGTTTGTTTTGTGTGGGTTTTTTTTGTTGTTTTTTTTTTTTATGGGAACAAAGTTCCTGGAAATATGGGCTCTGTTCTGCTTCAGCAGCCTTGGCCAAATTAATCCCAAAACTGTTTTCCTGCAGTTTTATGAGTAAACAAGGATTTTACCAATGCAAAATGTTTATACGTTTATGGAGTTTTTTCCTGATATGATTTATGCCAGTGTGATTCTTAGGGTTGAACTGATTTTCAGTGAAGGCTCTCTTTTCTTGTTAATATTTAATGCTGGTATGAAAGGAAGACAGAAATAGTATTTCTCATTTACTAAATTTATAGTCAAATTGATGCCATTCTAAGAAAGATAGCATTTCTCATTCACTTTTTTTGATTTGCATAATTTAGCTATAACAAGTCAATGTGGTAAAGAATGGGGTACCCTCGTGTGGTTTCTCTTGGGACTGCTCTGTCCGGTGTCAGTCAGCAGACAGTGCATAGGTCTGTTCAGTCCAGAACGGGGAATTCAGTTCACATTAACCATTCCCAGGATTATACTGTACCGAACCACGGTATCTTAGCTTCATGAGTTGAAAAATTACTTCTGAATCCTTAATCTTTGTATGGAGCCAGTACTGTTGGAATAATTATTTTCTTGGCTTGGGGAAATATCCAGAGTAATACCTGGAGGAACTAATATCTATCAAAAACATAAAGAATACGACAGAAAGACTGAAGACACAAAGCTTAAAAAAAAATCATTGTGTAATTTCATTTTAACTTGATTTGCGCGTGGAAAATTTATGTTGTATTATATTCACATTCACTACAAAATCTAATGCTCTAGCTTGGCCAGAAGATATATATATATATTTTGCTGGATGAGATTTTGCTAAGTGTCCAGGGTTTATAATTTTTCAGTGCACATAATGAAATTTGTAGGAAGCCCACATGCCCTCAACTCTTTACTATTTTCTTTGAGAGTTGAGGATATTCTTTAACTTTCATAACTGAGCCTTCCTGCCTAATTAATCTGATCTGAGCCAGCCAGACTCATACCTCTGCACCCGTGTCTGTGAAAACTCCACAGCAAGAATCTGCAGCCTCACCCTGAATTAGTCTTTTCTGAATCCTCACCCGAAGGCAATTTTAAAATTTTTAAGCAGCTCTGTGTTACCCGCTTAGGTCTATGTCTGGCAAGTTCATTGTGCAGGACAGTGTTCTCTTTTGTGTCCTTACAGTTAGTTTTGCTCTTCAGCAATAACATGTGCAAACATGTTTCAGAACAACGTGCCAGACTTTGTGGTTGATTTCTGAATGTCAGAATGTGTTTTATGTCTAGACTTATTTGGGAGCAGATTAACTCTCATACCACCACCCAGCGTGGTTGTAAAACTTTTCTTGGGACTCCTCTGATGTTTGTTTAGACTCGTATCAACTAGTCCTATACTTCTTGTGGGTTTTTTCTGCAGGAAATTACCTTATCAGGGCATATAAAAGATTGTACTGTCCAACAGTAAAACATGGTGATTGTGCTTCTGAAATATCTAACTGTGAGTATGCAACAATCTACAGGATTAAGTCACAATAAAAATAATTGACTGTCAGGAAAAAAAATCAAAATATAGAAGTAAGCACAGTCTATGCATAGTATGTCTGTAAGAAATTCAGTAAAACAGTTGCATTGTTCAGGAAGTTACTTCATCAATAATTTTTTATTTACTGGAATTTAAAACTGAGGGTTCTGTAGTGTAAATGAGCATGCACATACCCTGTGGCTTCCTAGGCACACTCAATTATACTTAAAAAGAAAGTTAGCGATGATGGCAATGGCACACCAAAGACTCCCAGTGACACTCTAGTGCTACCCACAGAAGATGGGCAAGGTGAGAAAAACTGCACAAGGTCAGACTAAAGATCTATCCAGCAGATTTTTACAGAAAAAGTAAAGGAAGACCCTTTTGAGGAAAGGGTCATTTTATATTCTTGAAACTTGTGGCAATCGATGGTTTAAGGACTTTGAAGTCAAAAGTTATATCCTAACCATCGTATCATTGTATAGGTGACAGACCTATCTTTCAGGCATTTCTCTAAACCTTTTCCAAGAGATTTACAGTTTAGCCTTTGCAACACCTGTGGTACAGATGCAATTTTTCACAGTGCAATTACGAGTTGCGTGAAGAAATATTTCCCTTGGTGTGTTGTGTACTTTATACCTTATAATACAGCTGTGTAGTCCTGTTTGTGCTGTCTCTGCTCGTTTCCTTGCACTGCTGCAGTGTTAATCAGCCTGTCCCTTGAGGGGGCAGTTCACGTGGTTTTAGCTGCTGAATGCACAGTGGCTTCCAGTGAAGCATCAGCTTTCAGCATCGGGAAGTCTCACTGAGTAGCATTTCTCATCTTTAGTAGATATTCCCACTGCTGCTGGATTGTGACATTAGTCTTCGTCGTGATTATTAAGAATGAAGGTCTGAAAATTCAGAGATTTTGAAAACAATGTGGCTTGCATGCTAATCAATATGCATAACTATATCACATTAAAAAACCCCCACTAAGCTGCATATTTGCACAGTTAACATTCCGTGATGATTGTCCCCTGCGTCACTTCATCCGCACGGCCTGTCAGATCCGTTTGACTGGTCAGGCATTCTCCTTCAGCACTTTCTCTTGTAGATATGCAAGTTTCGCCTCTTGAGGCATTATTTCCCTGGAGGCTGCATTCTCTTGCAGAAGAACTTATTTATGGTTACAATAGTTTTGATGAGTGTTAATGGTATGTTCTGCTTTTATATGATGCTTTTCTTTATGCACAAACCATTTCAAGATAAATTGTTCGTAGTTCCAAAGCTCACACTACCTTTCTCCCTGTGCCAGGAAGACTGGGAAATCAGTCAGTATTTCTCTAATAGCGGCATTGTGTGAAGCTGAGGGTGAAAGAGAGAGAGAGAGAGAGAATAATGTGTATGATTCCAGTTCAGCAATTGTGAGCCATCATACAGATTTAAGCAGCTGCACAAAATCCTAACTCAAGCCACTTTGGGTTTGACTCAAATCCTTCTGAAGAATGATTTCGCAATTCAGATGACATTTAAAGTCATTGCTCTTCCTTAGTCCAACCTCCACCCGTTCCATGATGTATTCAGTTTTGCCCAGTGTTTCCACCTTCAGATAGTCAGGCTGATTCCAGGAAAATGCCACTTTACAACTGAAAGCATCAATGCGTGCCAAGAATATTGATATTAAGAGGAGCTGCTCCCTCAGTATTTAGCAAGAGGAGAATCATTTATTGAAACAGAAGCGTAGATTGGTTTGTACAGGCTCATTGCTGGCTTTATTGTGAATGTCTGCTGCTGTACTTTTCAGAGAGAATACCTCTGAGGATTCTTATTCCGTTCTAGAGCTTTAAAAGTGACCTGTAAGTGGGAGTCTGTCCAAATACTGCCGTACCAGCAAATCTTCTAATTGACAAAACGGTGTTTGTTGTAATAATTTAAAACTTTCAATGTATTTTTCTGCCATTTTTTGTGTGTCATATGATATGCTCCTGCTTCTAATTCAAATGTTTAATTTCTAGCATTGTCTGGATATCTGATCTGAGACGCATATAGCCACTAACTTATGGTGCCCATTGTTTAAAACTTCAGTATCAGTTTTATGAAATTTATCTATGGGTTTTGTTTGGGGTTTTTTTTGTGTGGCTTTTTTGGTGTTGGTTTTGTGTGTGGAGGGGGGTTTGATTTTTGTTTTCTGTGTTTTTTTCGTTTGTTCCATAAATTACTTCATAATCTGGGCAATTTGAGAGATAGTTAAAGTTAACGTAAACTTTACATTTTGGAAAACAGCAGATAGGAACTATATAGTACTACTGTGGCAGCATGGAATAAGGAGTGAAGTAAAATCTGAATTTAAAATCAGTTAATCACAGTATCTATGCTTTGCTAGTGGGTTATCTGAAACATTTCCTGTTAATTGCCATAATAATTTATTAATGAAAGTGTTATTTATTTGTGATGTAGCCATGCATGTGCTAAGCAACTCATAAAATAAGGCTGATATTTACCAAGAAGAGCTTACATGCTTAGATAGGATAAAATCTTGTGGTGATAAATGGCAATATATCACCTGTGAGTCCAAGACTTTGATGACGGAAGACTGTTGGAAAATATAGGAAAAATGTGGTTTTTTTTTTTTTTTTTTTTTTTTTTTTTTTTTTTTTTTTTTTTTTTTTTTTCCCCCCCCAAACAACATAATGGAATCCTATTAATTTACTTTTGGGTTTCTGCTTCATCACTCTCTACTCCTTATTTAATCTCTTCTGACATTTTTCCTAATACAATACTGGCTGTCATCTCTGTAGTGTGCTTTGTGGGGAGCATATGAAAGAAGCACCGTCATTTTTGTATTTGAAGCTAGAAATGCCTGTAAAAATTGCTACATGTTTTGATGAAAAGTGAGTTCCATTATATTATATCAAATACTTCTTACCACTTTGGGCAAAAATTTAAAAGCAAATATATTGATACTCCTTTCTGTTAAAATAAAAAGTTTAAAAGCTGACACACTTTTGCTGTGGTGTGTGTGCTGTTGTTTCTTTTGGCTAGAAAAGTGGAAGTAAATGCATTTGTTGTTGATTGTTTTGTATTTCATTAAATACGGCATTTTTAAAGCCAGCTTTGGTTCAGTGAAATGAATGCTGGAAGAATATACTTGAACTTTATGTATCTGTTGTTTCCAAGTGATAAGAACTCTGGGACTGCTGAAGTTGGACTTCCCTTCCTGTGTCTCAAGAACACATCTCTACCTTGTTCTTTGGATGATTAGTTTTTCTGTTTCAGAAATCCTACCAGGAAATCCTGTGTATTTCAAACTAAGGTTCCCTGTTAGAATGGAAGGGGGTTTTGATGAGAATTTGTTAAATCCAGAGTGTGAAGCAGCAGGAAATGGTAGACCACAGGGCAGAGCAGTCAGCAGCTTTCCAGTTAGGCTACTAATAGATAGGCTCTGGGATCAAACCATGTTATTTCTGCCTTGTTTAAAAATCTTTAACCCAGGTCTCCACATTCCAGGTAAATCCTACGATTCTGGGGCTGTGAGGTCAGTTTTTATGTTTATAGGTGCACTGAGGGAATGATTCATCTGACCTACTCTAAACGTTTACTTTAGGATGAAATGAGTTACTAGACTCCATTGACTTTTAACTAGATTCATATTGATTATGAAGGGAGCCTGGGGTCAATAACTCTCTCCTCTGCAACAGAATATTAAAGATATTCTTAGTTAGCTTGAATGTGTGAACAGTAAGTCACAAACCGAGTTTTATTGTGTATTAAATGTGATGTATTTTAAATTGTATCAATCTCCCATTTCCTTCAGGTAGACAACCATGTAAGTGTTTGGGGATGTGCTGTATGTGTTGAAGCGCTTGTAATTCAGAAGTGGCCACCTGATGACTTACTGTTTCATCCATCCCAGGAGCTGCTACCCAGTATCCTCGAGTCCTGCAATCCTCTTCCATAAGGTAACTGAAATCCATGTTTTCATGGCATAGACACACCTCTATGTTGGTAATATGACTGAAAAGCCTGTGTACCTTCAGCTACAGGGTGACACAGTACTTGCTTATGTTCCAACAACATGAGCTACCACATTTGATCAGATAATAATGTGGTCAATTGATGTGGCACCTTCATTTTATTCAGGACTGTTTATAGGAGACTTTGTGACTAGGCCTGGTGGCGAAATGGGAGAGATTATTTTGGTTTTGGAAGAAATTGGAGGATGGAGGTTGCTGAATCAGCATTGATCTGTCTTTTAGGAGATATGTATTCGTGATATTGCTGTTATTCGCCCCATTTTCCATCTGTTATTAGGGACAATAGTTTTAATTTTTAAAATTTTATTCTAATTACTCAATAAAGCTAATTTAAGTCAACGGAATCTGCCGTTGCTTTTTTTCTTTCCTAAAGTTTAATTAATCAGGAACCAAAAAGATATGCAGTTAAATGCAATCTTATTCTAAATGCTTTTGCAAATAGGTATTTGTTTCCATGACCAAAGAGGTTGCCTGAAGCCCAGCTACTCATAATCTGAAATGAAAAAGTAGATACTTTCTTGCTGAGATGGGAATCCATTAGCACTATTACTAGACTTTGCCTACTATCCTTACACTAAAATTGTAAACTCTGAAGCGCTTTCCTTAACCCACGTATGCGTGATGCAATCTGACTTTAAAGGCATCCCAGTGAATGGAAAATCAATCTTGTTCATTAGATTATATCTTATGACCAAATGACTGTAATAAATTGATGTATATTGTATGACTTTAAACATCTGTACCATTATGAAATAAGTTAGAACTCAAATGAAGGAGAAAATACTGTCAAAGGATAGAAAAAGAATACAACCACCAATGTCAGAGCAAGAAGAAATATGCTTTCTATGTAACTTTCTTAATATTTGACATGGATTTTGATTGTTTTCTGGCACACAGGCAGCTTCTAGCCACCTCACATTATTTAGGATGTAACACTTGACAGAGAATTTATATAATAAATGCAATTAACTTAATCACTGACTATGCTAATACCAAAACAAATCCACCTTACAACTTTGAATCACAAACCCACTGGGATGTAACAATCTATCTCTGCCACAAATGCTCACAGAGAAGATGGCCTTTGCAAAGTGCCTCGAATATTAATGAATCGAACCCTGAATTTTACGAAGCTAGTGCAATTGGAAACAAGCATCATCCCTGACTGACATAAATCTGTTCAGCCTTAGAAGTCCATTCTCACCAAATGAGAATGTGACTCCCTGAACATGGTTTGTGACCTAACATTTCATCCACTGCATAAAAAAAAAAAATAAAGTGTCTTGCCCTCCTGCTCTCCTAGGATCTAGCTGTGTATCTTTTCCTGGTATAATTCCAGTCTTGAAATATTTAGACAGGCCCACATCATCTCATTTGGTCTAAAGACATTGTGGAATCTTTCCCTGCAATTGCTGAAGCCAGTACTTGTTCCCTTAGACTGGGAAAGTTAAATATAAAGAACGGGATTCACTGGTCTGCAGTGCTGGGTCTGGTGTGCTGCTGCAGTGTGCTTCAGGGGACAGCTGGACGTAAAGGAGAAGAGAGGAAAAACTGCAGATGCATACAGAGGTCCTTTGAGCTACCAGAGAATAGCAAATGGAAAAGTACGTAAGAGGTTTCTACCCCATCCTCAGAAGATGTAAAAATCATGAAATGGCAGCATCACTCGAAGTCTGTGTTATCAAAGCATTCTTCACTTTCACATTGCTTCCGTGAACAGAAGTGTTCATTGCTCCCAAAATAACTCCTCAGATGGTACCTGAGACATAGCTGGGCTCTGTGATGAGCTTAACCAAAGCATGCACAGGGTGAAGGAAACAGCATCCCTCATTGCTGCTGAATTTCACAATGCAAAGTTGTTTCCTGATGGTTCTCTCTTCCCTCCTATAGTCAGCATAGCGTCATAAGGTTGTTTTTAGAGGGGGTTCATACTAGTCTTAGAAGAATTTATCTGTATTTAAAGACTGCTATTTCAATAACAGTAGTTTATTGGTGGTTTTCTTGCAGACATTCTTTTTTCCTTTGTTGATCATTTTTGCATAAGAATGATGGCTTTGTGTGAGATGTAAATTAGATGCAAAGGAAGTAAAGCATAATTTCTGAATTCCTGACTGGCAAGAAGAGTGACAATGCAGAGGGTAAAGGAGTTTTGAGGGCTGTGACATTGAGAGTCATCTGGGGCTTCTGACAGTACCTCACAATGTTAGCTGACACGAATGCAAATCTGATTGTTTCAGTGTTTAGTCCTGACTCTGGACAGGCTGGGTGGTACAGGTAAATAAAACCAGCCAGCTTCTCCGTGGTTGAGTCATGGTAGGATTGAGTAATCTTTGATCCTCCTGCTCTGTGTAGGGTTTTATATTGCATTCATCCTTGTTCAGTCTGAGTGCGTAGAGGACGCGTACTCCTGTAGAACAGGCTCTGATCAAAGCCGCATCAGGGGAGGTTTAGACTGGACATTAGGAAGTGTTTCTTTACTGAGACGGTGGTCAAACGCTGCAACACGCTTCCTGGAGAGGTGGTTGATGTCCCAAGCCTGTCAGTGTTTAAGAGGCATTTGGGTAATGCCCTCAACAACATGCTTTAACTTGGTCAGCCCTGAATTGATCAGGCAGTAGGACTATGATGATGGTTGTAGGACCCTTCCAACTGCAGTAGTCTGTTCTATTCTATTTTATATGAGCCAGCAGATTAGAGGCCTGCAAAGAAAAGAGGCAAGAGCAGTCTAGGCCAGTTCACCCTTAGCCTAGTCGTCATGTACCATTCTGCAGCCCTCTGAGCAAATGAGGTGTTTAGGAAGGGATTGGGAGGAAAACGCTTATATTGCTGGGTTTCTGCGGTGATTGCGAGGAATCTCTTGCATCAGAGGGGCAAAGCCCAATGGTGCTCCGTTTTAAATCTGATGAGCAGGTACAGGAAGATGGCATTCCTCACCGAAGGTGGAAGACACCTCCCAAGACACAGCTCAAGGTGATGAAGGCAGAAGTACAGTTACAAAGTCAATGTGACTGGTTGGGAATGCACCAGCATCTTCTGTGCACTGTTTGGTTTTTTTTTTCAGTAGGGGAAGATGGTGTTGCAGTACCTGAGCTGCTGGGAAAAGAGAGCCTGGAAAAAGAGCACGACTGAGGTGACAAGCAAAAAAAATAGATCCTGGTCATTTTATGTAGAAATAATCTGCAAGACTGTCAAGTATCACAAAACAGTTGTGCATTTCAGGAAAGATTTTCTGGTCTGAATGAGTTCCTGTTGAAGTTAGTGAAGTGTCTTAATTTGGCCATTTTTTTTCGGTCTCAGAGAAACAAAACATTGTAGCTGTTAGCAGCACTGTAGCTAAAACCGATCAACAGCTCTCCCTGCAATTCCTGCAAAATAATTTACCATCTTTGCCTATCCTCTGGCCGTGTTCTGGGAGTTGGTTTCAGTGCTACTGCAGCAATACCGTTTGCAGTGGAAGGCAACATACTGCAATTGAATCTTTTTTCAAATGTAATGCAGAACTTGCCAGTTAAGAATATCCACAAACAGCAGCAGCTGTTAACTCTTTCCTAACAAGGAAGTTCCTCTCAGACTTTTTCAGTTTTTGGAAGTTTTCTTTCCAGTTTTCTAATTATCCATGGTCCATCAGAAGTGGAGTTCTTGCATTTGTAATGTGTGCTGCCATACTGTGCTATTTTAACAGTACCCACGGAAATGCATATGTGCCTCACTCTGTCAGCATTATTTACAAGCATCTTCATAGTCACACTTTCCCAGGCTTTAAGTGAGTTGGTCAGCAAATAAGCCTTATGGCAGCCTTCAGTTCATCTTATGTGGTGTGCTTTTCCGTGACTAATCTGGTCCCACTGTTAGATTCACTCTGCTGCTGTTACAGGGCAGCTTGGAGCCCACAAGTGAAAGTCTATTGTGGAAATGAAAAGTTGCAGTTCCAGCGTACTATCACATCTCCTTTTGAGCTGAGCGGAGGTTTTGTGGAGTTTTTTTATTGCTTTTTGTTGTTGTTGTTTAGTTTAAATTTTAAAATAATTGGTTTGATTTAAAATATTTTTGTTTCTATCATTTTGGTGTTTTCAGTTTGTGTGGTTCTCCTTGAGATCTGGCTGTGGTTCTCTAGAAGGTTACTGGTTTTTTTTGAATTCCTCTGTACTTGGCATGTCCTAAGGGTGCTCCCTCTCTGCAGGAAAGGAACATTCTACAGCATCACAAATGAGATATTGCTATTTGCCATCAAATCTTGGATGGCGTCCAATAGTGCTTACTTATCTGAATAGAATTATTCTAGGCTCTGAATCTCAGAACTGAAGTGCCCAGGTGCTGCAGTTTAGGATTTTGGCTCCAGGGGAAGGAGAGGGGCTGCCCCCACCCCCCGCCCTGTGTTTAGGAGCCAAAGGAGGTAGCGTGAGAGAAGGATACTGGCCTCTGCAAGTGGCCTTAGGAAGTGCAGCCCCAGCTCCAATTTTGTGCCTCTCCTCCGGAGCCAAGCCATGCCAATCAACTCCTCTTTGAATACCACTATAAAAAGGCACAAACACGCTGCTTTTGGCACACAATTTTTGGTTCAGAAAGAGAAGGACAAAAAGAGGGAACTCCTGAGGCAGTCACCTTAGTAATGAGAACTTTTCTTCACTACACAGGGACAGTAAAGATTTTCCTTGTGGAAAGTAGACTTTTTTTTTACAGTTGTTGATTACTAGCAGGAGTGGAAAGAAGAGGCACAGGTAGGAACCTGGGGGCCCCCCACTAGGCTGGGGGCTATCGAGAGTAATTACCAGCGAGGGAGGAGAGAAAGGGTCCAAGAGCCAGGAATGAAAGCCCCACTGGAATGCAGAAGGAGACCCAGAACATCCCCTGGAAACCTGGTGATTCTCAAGTTTTGTAGCAGGGCCGAACGCTGTGCTGGAGCTGTTGGCCTGAGGGATGCACAACCCCCTCAGCATATGGAATGGAAGACGGCCATGCCAAGCATCTGCTGCGGGGGAGAGAGAGGCTGCACATTGTAGGAGAAGTTTGTCCCCCAAGTCAACGCTAGAGGTTAGAAGAGAAAGGTAACGCCTTGAGGGTTGAGATAAGAACAGTTTAATAGGGCAACACTAGTAGAGCGGTAGTAATAATAACAGTAAAACTAATAAGAGAGTGTATAAAGTGAGTGATGTACAATGCAATTGCGCACCATCCGGAACCCGATGTTCAGCCCACTCTCAAACCATGATCTCTCCTCCCCTGGGCCAGCTCTCCCAGTTGTATACCGAGCATGAGCTCATGTGATATCAAGTATCTCCTTTGCTAGTTCAGGTTACCTGTCCTGGCTGTGTCCCCTCCCAGCTTCTTGTGAAAAGTAACTCTATCCCAGCCAAGCCCAGGGCACGTGTCTTTCACATCTGAAGTTTTGTTCACTTCTAACTCTGGAGCATATTATGCAGAAGAAGTCTCCTTTTAAAAGAAGAGTTCGCGGTGGGTGGTATTCCAGAAGGTCACATAATCTTTGAACATCCAGGGTATTATGCCTCCAGCTAACTGTCTTGTGATGAAAATGCTTGGTCAAGCTCGAAGGGTCACTGAAGTCAGTGGACTGAATGATTAGCATCAGCTGGAGGTGTGGCAGAATGGAATGTTTTACAATGCTCTCCTCTTCTGCAAAAATGAGAATGCAGTACATGGGTGTAGCTGAGCAGAAATCTCTTCATTTCTGCCCTGACTCTATTTTGGCTTCTTGAGCTAACTCAACCATTGCCTTTGTAACCTAAGTTCTCCCTGATTTTAAGCCAGATAGCTAAAACCATGTGTTCCTCTTAACCTTTGTAACAACTCGTAATGTTAAGTGGAGAGATCTACTTTTTATGCTCATACCCATCCCTTTTCGCCACTTCTCCTGGAGTGATACAATATTCAGTATATTCAGATATATTCGAATATGTGGCTAAGGATAAAGTTAGAAGCTCAATGTGTCTCTAGACACTCATGCAATTTATGAAGCTAGTTTCTGCATGCCACTCCTTGGTTCTCGATTTCTTGGAGGTTGGATGACCTGAGTCAAGAAGTGTATTTACACACTAGTAGTCTTATTGGTAGGCATTAACCTTCATCTTTTCCTGTAGTAAGAACCTCTATGCAATACTTCCTAACGTAAAGTCACCTCAGAGCTGTTCTGCAGAGACCACTCTGTTCATTTATCTTTATTTCATAAACTAGATGTTATTTTTAAAAACACAATTTAAAGCAAACTCTTGTAATGCTTGCTGTATATTTTGGAGCATAGATCTCTGGCCACAAGAGGATTTCCTAGATAATTCTATAACTATGTTATCCGGATTTGGGAATGCCCTGCAAAAAGCTGTGTCAACGTATGTAAGGAAAGAATGTTAGCTTGTTTAAATTTCACCGAAATCCTAGTAGAAGCTACCGGCAGAGGAAGAGTAGTAGATATAATCTGAAATTGTTTATGACCTTGTTGGGGGGAAGGAGGGAAGACAAGGGAAAATGAGGGGTTTTATTTGTTTACCAAGAACAGCCTGTTGTCTACCAAATTAATCATGTAATTTCTGAACATCCAGAAAATTAAAAAAATAAAGAATGATGAGACCTCTGATTTTTCTAGATTTTTTTTTTCTTTTTTTCCAGTGCATCACCATCACCTTCAGTCACTGGTTGCAGGAAAAGTGCCAGAGGCTCAGCAAGTAAATAATGTAGCTCAGGCCATGATTATTAATTACAATCAGTGCTAAAGAATTTATTGGAGATGATGATCTCTTCAGACCATGAGGAGGAAAAAAAATGAATCGAAAGGATTAGAGAAAGAATGTTCAGATAATGAGAATAAAAGAAAAAAAAATCCAAAAACTTTCATCAGTGAAAAATCATTGCAATGAACTTTTTTATTATAAAGCACTGAGGGACAAGTATTAAGGGGTAATTTCCTAAAGGAGTGCTCCTGAACTCTAAATCCTTTATGCAGAAGATAGTGCTAAAAGGTAATAATTAATCATTTCCATTTAAGTCTTCCAGGCATTGCATGAACAAGATTTAGCGGCATAACTCCTGTGGCTAAATCTCATGCAATGCTGAAAATGTAGATGATATCTCCATCAAAAAACTCAGCGCCATGGCAGAAATATTGGAGCCGGTCCCTGTGGGAAAATGGGAGTGATCGAATGGCTGCAAGCTGCCGTGAGATACTGTTCTCATTTTTGTGTCCTTGCATTACTCTCAGGTTTTTGCTGTTGTGCAATGCGGTTTGTACTTGGTTTACTGAGTAACATGTGATCACACCGGGAAAGGAAAGTATGCTAGTAAGGATATCATGGACCTTTGCTTGAGTAGACCCTTAATTATAGGGTAATTGCTTTGCGTCATTGTTTTGTCATGTGAGTATCTGAAAGATCGATGTCGTGACCTCAGAGATGCCTACAATTCCATAACATGAAACTGGGGACTTGGCGATTATGAACTGGAATTTTTATTTTTAGAGTGATTGTTTTGGAGGTTTTTATATTCTAAGAGAAAGGCGCCATCTCATATTGTGATGAAGATAGCTGTAAGTAAGGTTCCCGACATTACTGCCTGTCTCTGTACAACTTCTCTAGCAGAGTAATGAGATGCTCCTTCTGTTTGTCAAACTGCCTTGTGCTATTAGCATAACATCAACCTGCTCTTTCCTGTTGTTGGAACTTAACTATCCCCATGTACTCATGTCTCCAAACAGAAAGGTATGGACTTGTTCTCACAAAAATGTCTTTGGATATTTTACTTTCTTGTTTGGATTAACATGGAGGAGCCATTGCAACTTGCTACCACTCATGCGGACGTTTTTCCTCGTAGGAATGCGTACTTGGCTAGCACCATCAAGACAGTCCCTAATCTCCTTTTATGAGGAAAGTTCATTTGGAAAGTGTGTGTTTTTTGTAAGGACTTTTGAGTCGTTAAAGCAGACGGGGTTGGTAAGCAGTCTAGGAGCTGCTGAGCTTCAGCGTCATACGAATACGTGTTTCAGAGGTGACTAAGGCCAAACAGTAGAGTAGAAGTGCAGGTCTAGAACAGCCTAGAAACTTCCCATTGTCTGGTGCAGATCTGTCATGCAACAAAGATATAAATAGGATTGTCACTTCCAAGAAGACAATATTTTAAACTTTACTAACTGTAATATGTACATACTAAAAGCCAAGTGTTTGTAAGAACGATGGCTGTTTTATCTGAACGTATCATCCAGCTTTAGTATCACAGCCTGCACCAGGGTATAGAGAGTAAAGCGGGGGGATTCCTTTTGCCAACAACCGGCCATCCTTTTACAAGCAGAACTCCCATCTGTACAGTCTGTGGAGCTAAGCTGCAGACCTGGGTAGCACTGTGTACCGAGATCAGAAAGCTGGAAGAGATAGTGCTTAAATGTGGGGCTGCTGTTTCCTTTACAGGAACAAAACTAGGTTTTTTGGAGTCAATTCAGATCTCTATCCCAGCCACAAGGTTAAAGTAGATCTGAGCTGTGGAGTTCCTGTACCCTTCATGAAATGGGGACAATCTTCTGCAAACGATCCATTTAGTCTTTTAAAATCATGGTATTACATCACCAAATGAGCTGGAAAAGATCGTGCTACTTTAAAAATAGTGCACACAGTTAATGAATACACAGCCTGAACTTTGGGTGTGGAGGATCTTAAAATCCCTATGAAATGTCAGCTTAACATTAGTGTCTGACTGCTAATTGCTTATTTAGTATTGAAGTATAACCTTGATTATATATTTCAGAATTGAAAATTATATAAATGCAAGAGAAATAATAAGCCTAGTAATGGCAAACAGACTGGATGACTCAGTGAGGGTAGACACCTCATCTTGGGTGTAGCAGTTAAAATGAGAACAGATTTCTTCACCAGAACCTCCCAGACTCCTCATTCCTCTTTGAAACAATTATTCCAGTTGTCATTACATTTGTAGATGTGTACTGCTCTCTCTCTTATTTGACATAACTAATTTTTATGAAGGAAATGAAAACATAATAATGGTTATTTTTGCATGGTCTTTGGATCTGTTTGACCTTGCTGTATTCTTCTACCCAGGTACTCACTTCATTTGAGTATGCTTGGAGTGATGGGGGGCCTAGTTTGAACTGAGTGTATTTGTAGTGCACTGCAACGACTTGATTCTGAGTGTCGCTGTCCTTAGTGAGCATGGACAGGTGAGAGAGAACATCCGAAGAAATTACTGCATATGTAGTGTTTGCATGGTTCTTTAGCTGCCTTCAAACTTTGTTTCTCATCCCATGAAGACTGACTGGCTTCATAGCTGTGTCCTTTTCTGCTTGGAATGCTGCTAACAGTATTTTTCACTTTGCTGCTCAAGAGCTGGTGGACAGTCAGAATTGGTCCATTTGCCGTTGCGTGCTCTTGGAGCTGGCACACAGCTGGCATTGCTTCATAAATCGTACTTTGTGTTTAACAGCCACCCAGGCTTCTGCTGAGATTCCGAAAGGTTTTGAAATGAGAGATGGAAGGGAAGCTCTTAGAGAAGGCGTTACAAAAGTGATGAATGAGTAGGGCACAGTACTAGTGGGGCTGAGATTCTTATGCCAGAAAGCAAAGCTGGATCTCTAGCAGTCAAAGCACTGAGGTGACTGGTGACATGTCTCATCCCGCATCTGCTGCTGCCAGAGTACAGCTGCATGCTGCCCTTTCCATGAAGCAGATTGCAGAGTACCAGAAATTGGACCAAGTTTCAAAGCTTTGACTGTCCCAGGGGAAAGTGTTGCCCTGAGCAGACATCCATTTGCTTCTGAAGTGGAACATGCAGTCTGCAAAGCTGCACATGTTCTTTTTCACGGAGTTCTGGTCTGCAGACATGTTCTCCAAGTGCCATGCTGTGTGATGATAGCTACTGGCACAGCAAGAGAAGAGGCAGTTCAAACTGAAGTCATTAAGTAAAAGAAAACAATCTAGTTGAAAAATTTTAATGACACTTTTTAATTCATGAGAAGGAAAACACTGTGTCAGCACTTTAAAAAGTGGTATTTTTGAAAGGCTGGCAGGAAACAGTCTAGTATTACTTCTGCAAGTTCTTTCAGATTAAATTGTGAGCTTTGAGCAGATAAAAGAAATGTATATCCACTGTCTAAATGTTAACATATGGGTTTAAACTTTGCCATCAGTTTCTCAGGCAGGGCTTTGAACAGATAAGAAAGCATGCTAAGGTAAAGTAGCGTGCTCGGCTCTGCCTTCAAACCTTGAGGACCTGACAGACTGGCTAAAATCTTCATGCAGTTTTGAGCGAAGATATTTTCTGTGCTTTTGGTTCCTCCTTCTGTCTTCTCCCTTTAGGCTCTTGAAGTACCTGTGTACTAAGCCTCATTTCTTTCAAAAACTTTAGACCTGCAGATTACCAACTTCCAGCAACTCGAAAAACCAGCTTATGTAAAGCAAAACAACAAACAAGAATTTGATCAATAAACACTTAGCTGGAAATTATGAATTGTCAGTTGTTTCAAGGCAAAGTTTGTCTCTACCTAAACCACTGATGAAATATAATATAGACATTTGAATCACAGGTTCTTTTCAAAGGCTGAACTAAAAATCAGACTATGGATTTGCAAAAAACCTTCAGTTATTCAGAAAAATCCTGGCATTGCTAACGAGTGCAAAAGTACTCAGGACCCAATTGATTAAAAGCTCCTCTCTGATAGAATGGTGCCTGTGATCTGTGTGACATGGTGGTTTTTGAAAGCATGTTTCTTCTGTAGACAAGTACCTGAATAAAGGGGATGATATCAGGATGGCAAACATTAAAAAGTTTCTGTTCTTGCGGAGACGATGATTTCTGTTCTAAATGGCTGACTATTTCCATTGTGTTCAGTGTATTTTTACTTCTGAATTTCGTTGTTCTACATCAAGAATGCCTGAAATTGCAAAGACAAAGGCATTGAAATAAATGTTCTTAAAGCAGTTTGTTTCTGAGCTTCTGGTAAACTGATTTACATGCAGCAGCTATGGGGTAACCTGAAACAGTGATTGACCCCATTGCCCTCTCCTGGATATCGAAGGTGGAGTAATCTCAGGGGAACCTGTTCATCTCTGTACCATAGTGCTAGATGACTGCAGAGTAATTACAAGAAATTCAGGTTTAGACTTACAAAGATTTGTCACTAGCCAAGTGGATAGCATTGGGCTCAATAAAATCAACAAGCTTATAATTAGTCTGAGCTATCTAAGGGTAACCTAATTTAAAAATGCAAATAATAAGAACATCTACCATAATACTAAAAAAGTCTTAAAATATTACAGATTCCAGTCACAGCAGAGTGTGCTGATCTTGAAAATTTTGATGCCAATTATGTGCTTCACTGAATTAAAATGAACTCATATTATTAAAAAAGACTCAGATGATCTAGTTTGCTTGTCCAACCTTTCACCACCTCACCCTTCCGTTAGAAATGAACTTTTCAGTTAAGAACTGTCTTCCAAAACTTAGTTCTGAGTTCCCAAATTAAGGTTTCCAGACTGTGATTCAGTCACATGAAGTTAAGTAATACAGAACAATCTTGTGAAATTTGACGCTGTGACATGTCATTCTCTTATACTGCTTCATGGGTCCTTTCACATTAAGTGATCAGCTTGTTCAGGTCATTGACAGTGAAAACTAGATTTTGCTAAGCAGTGACTTTTGGAAGAATAAGGCTCAGAAATAAGCCAGATGTATACAAAGCACACACCTATCAAAGGCAATATTGAAATCTGAAAATTGAAGTGCAGCTGTCAGAGCTCTTCTGATGAGTGTCAGAATCTATGAATGGAATGAAAAATATGAAAGTAAGCTTTGTGCTAATTTTTTCTTTTATAGTTTGAAGAACATTTTCTCATTGGAACCTTTTATTCTAATAAACCCTAAGGAAATCCCATTGATTAACTTGTGAATATTTGACATGTGAGACATTTTTGGACTTAGAGGGATGCTCATGTGATTATTAAGGCTGGGAATCAGGAGATGAGGGTTCTGTGGCTAATTTTGTACTAGAGTTTTTGTTCAATGTTGAAAAAAAAAAACCAAAACAACCTGGGGATTTATGTAGCTATTCATGCTACATTCCTCATTACTTTTAATGTCTATTTTTTATCAGAGCACTTCGATATTACGTACTCAAGTTGGTGGATTTTGGCTGAAATGAGTCAGATACTATTGGTCTGGGAGTTGTTTCAGTTGTAATCAATCTGTAGAAAGAATAAAAATTTTAAAAGGTGGTTAGATAGTTATCACATATAGTTATATCCATATCTGCTATGGTGCTTAAGGAATTGCAAAAATAAAATGGAAATGCTGTCGTTTTTGGAAAAGAACTCTGTGTAGAATGGCTCGGCAGAAGAAGTGGCATTTGCTCTCCCAAAGTAAGTCAGACACAGTATTTGAGCCAAGTAGATTTCCTGGAAAATGAATGGTGAACTATAAAAGAAAAATCCAAAAAAGGTTGATTTGGAAGTGCTCTTGAGCTGAGTTGGCTTCATGTACATTCAGGGAAGCCAATCTTTTTATTGAAGGCTTTTTTTTTTTTTATTTGAATATACACTTTTTATTTAAAAAAGAAGTTCAAACATTTGTTATTTCAGAAAAACTATAAGTAAAAACTCAAGAAAATACTCAAGTAACTATTTCCTTCAAAGATAAGACAAAAATGTGAATGCTGTGAGTGTTGACACATTTTCACATTTTAAAAAATATTCTTTTGGACTTAACCTTTGTTACCTACTAATTAAATTTTTATCTTGAGGAGAATTTGCCTTCAGAAATCTTGGGAAAATAGGACTCTTGGGAGCAGTTGGAGACAGTGTTCTGTGCACTGGAGTGTGGGTATTAGGTTCACGGGATTTCCGAGGCTGTGGGGAGCGAGGTCTAAGCCACAATCTGGAAGCCACTTCATTTGTGAGGGTTCTCAGTAGTATGTAAAATTCCAAAATAATTTTTCTTCACAGAATAGGAGAACCAAGACAAAGCACAAATCCATAAATGAGGACTGACTGTGATTTTCTCCCTCTTCGCTGGATTTTGGTTAAGGACAAGAATGTAAACAGTTATTCTGACAAAAAGTGTCCCGAATGGCCAAATCTCTCATTGAGTGCTTAGGCCAAGAGTCTTCTAAAACATCTCGGTGTGAAGAGTGTAGCAGATGGCTTTGTGTTTGTTGCCTAATGATAGGCTGGAGACTGGAGGAGTCTCTACAGTAACTTCAGTTGTGGTGATGAAAATGCCTGATAATGTTATGACATATCTGTAATATGTTTGGGAGTGGAAACTGTCCCTAATTTTTCTTGATGCGCACAGTATATTTAGAACATAATTGGTTTGCTTGAATGTTTTATTCTGCTGTTGCACCTGCAATGAACTTGAAAGCTTTTGTGAACCAGATATTCCTTCTTCCACCCTTCCTTTTGCAGGTGTAATTAAATTCTCATCCTCTACACTTGCATGGTTGGCTGAACCATTATTTTCTCTATCCCTTACAAGTCAGTATTTTGATCCACCTGCTGCAGCAACAATATTTGCCTTAATCTCAGTAGTGATGCTAGCACCTTTGGGTAGGTAGTAGGACCTTGTGGAAAGCCGTATGAGGAGTAACTGGCCTGGTACTCTCTTTCTTTCATGTCCGATGTTTGATACACAGAACATGGAGCAAAAAGCATGTGCTTAGAGTGAGGAATTATTTTGATCATTTAAAATTAGAAGTGCAGCCGTAAAGTTGTTTTTATAAGTGGGTATCACTGCTGCTCTCTGCATATCAGATTCCAGCTAGTGCTTCGAGGTTCGCTTTAACAGAGGATGACAAAAGAGAACAAAGGATAGTAGAAAACCAAGTCAATTATAGTTATCCAGGAATCATTCTTCAATAGAATTCTTCCCTGAACTATCTTCTTTTCCTATACCTAGAGAAGCTAAACAGTTAATAACAAAGTGCCAGTCACCACAGCCCAGAAGTAGCACTGAAGAATTTACTAGGGCTTGGAGCAGCCGTATCAGACACAGACATGGCTTTTCCCTCCATTGGCTTACGCTTTTTGCTGATAAAAACGTCTTAGTCTTCATGGAGCAGATTTTTCACATGCATTGCGTTGTCTATAATTTATTAGACCTGTAACTTATAATTTATTGTTACCTGACTACAGTATCTGACTTCCATGTTTACATTTGTCTCTCTTTCAGTCCTCCAGCCTCACTCCCAGCTACCTCCTAACAGAGAGTTGTTCTTCAAGAGCATTTTGTCTCCCTTTCACCTCTTCTAGATTCTACTCTAATCTCTCTGTGCAGCAGTTATGTGCTTGAGTAGAGCTAGTTCCATTTTCTCTCCATCTTCTTTCTTCTGGTCCAAATGTTCTGGGCCCCTGTCTGTCTTTTTCCCACTCTTCTCTAGTCTCATTTTATTCCTCGGATTGCTTTTCCCAGTCTGATCCCCTAAAGCATTGGTCCTCTCCCTTTATAGTCAAGTGTTAGAGCTGCCTTTTCTGTATTGCTTGGACTTAGTAAGGAGAGTATTGAAACAGCAGCAAAGACCTTTGGCCTTAGTTCAGATTGTTAGTCTCAGATTTGGCACTGAGCTGCAGTTGCAGAGAAGGACCTTCTCAGGCCCCTGGCGCGTATCCAGTGCAGCAGAAAGGGTGGGAATAGAGCAGCTGAAGCCCAGGAAGTACTGGTTGTGCACAAACCACAAGGCTTGCAAGCTGGTCGGTTTTGAGTGCTTTTTCGCTGAGAGCGCAAAAGGCACAAGCTCCCTGCCAACTTGCAAGTCCTTGTTCTAAAGCATGGGATTTCTTAAAGAAAGGTCCTCAGAATCTTTTACCATTCCAAAAGAATGCTATTTCCGCTAGCCTTTTTGTCATGAGCGGCTGCAGTATTTTGACAGGAAAATTCAGGCTGAGGCAGACACATGACAGAGATCAGAGCTTTTTCACTGGTGTAAGTGATGGAGCACAGGGTCTTTAGTAGAGGCAGAACTTCAACCTTAATTCAATAATTTTCTGTCTTTCTCTACAGATGTTTATTTCTTAATTCTCCTACTTTTAATACGTGTTCCTTAAAGCTTGTTATTCTGCTCATCTTCATAATAATTTTTTAGTACTCCAGAAAGCAAGCAGTGACATGAGAGCCCTTGACATTTGCAGTGAAGTCTGACCGTAGATACATACTCCCCTGTAAGTGTATAACTTGGGTTCTTGCTAATGTTTCATACTATTCTTACATAAAACTAAAAATCTAAAAACTAGAACTAAAACAGGCTGAGGCAGACACATGACAGAGATCAGAGCTTTTTCACTGGTGTAAGTGATGGAGCACAGGGTCTTTAGTAGAGGCAGAACTTCAACCTTAATTCAATAATTTTCTGTCTTTCTCTACAGATGTTTATTTCTTAATTCTCCTACTTTTAATACGTGTTCCTTAAAGCTTGTTATTCTGCTCATCTTCATAATAATTTTTTAGTACTCCAAAAGCAAGCAGTGACGAGAGCCCTTGACATTTGCAGTGAAGTCTGACCATAGATACATACTCCCCTGTAAGTGTATAACTTGGGTTCTTGCTAATGTTTCATACTATTCTTACATAAAACTAAAAATCTAAAAACTAGAACTAAAAACCCAAGTATAAGTGAATATCTCATCTGAATAAATTTATTAAATGAGAAGAAAAACGTTTTGATTTCTTTGTATTGGAAGTGGATTGAACAAAGATGTAAATAACTTCGTATCTTCTAGTATCAGAGAGTGGAAGTAGAAAAAAGAAAAAAAACCTGTAGGATGCAGTGGATTCTGCAGTACGTCAGTATTCTGGTAGTAAATAATTTGTTTTCCTAACTTCATTCTCATCTTAGAATACAGGCATGGCTATTATAAGCCGTTAAGTATTTACACTTCAGCTGTGCTATTTTATATCCATACAGCGATGCAAATTTTTTTAAATTGAACCATCTCTGGGAAAAAAAAATTGTATACATATATCTTATATTTCTCTTTCCTCTCCTCCTCCATTTTCTTAGTGAAAAGAAGAAAATAATTCTAGACTTGTGGAAATGGTTTTGTACCTACCTTTGCAAAGCGTTCTCTGAGCCTGTAGAAAGCTGGCATGTTTGTTTCCAGTGTGCTAAACGTCAGAGTACAGCGAGCTGGTGTGGCATCTGTGGTTCCGTGCGTGGCTGTGCAAACCAGTCAGCACTCTTCTACCAATGTGAAATCCGTGAAACGCTTTTAGGGAAAGGTATTAAAGACAACAAGTTTCAAATTCCAGTTACAAAGTTTTTTTTTTCCTGTATTACCTTATTTGTCTTTCCCTGGACTTGGGATAACAAGAAAGACTGAGTAGGCACGAAGGAATTGGAGGCACATGAAGGACTGAAAAGCCATTGCTTTTAAAAGTACAGATTGAAGATATGACAATGGGCTATGGGCCTCTTCCTAGACAGAGCCTTGAGTTTAGGCAGGGCTGGCAGTGATTCAGATTGGTACTGCTTCTTGTCCTCATTTTGTGTAGAGCCATCTAATGAAGAGCAGGTCACCTGCCGTTCACTGACACTTATACTAGGAGGTCTAGGAGTGAATGAATGTGCAGGCTGAGCGACCTCCCTACAGGGCTCATAGAGTTGAGCTTTTTGATTGGCTTGTAGATTGAAGACATGGCACAAACTTTGTCTGTTCTGTACTTTCAAAGTGCTAAAATGAAATATTTTGTCCTCCAGACCTCATGATTACAGTAAAATGAAAATATTTTCACTGCGTGTGCAGTTATTAGTAAGAACTTGTGCCTCTCCTTTGTTAGGTGTTACGTTACGGTGAACATTCCAGGAAAGGAGATCAGTTTGTCTCTGTTTGCATGCTGGGTTTTCCTGTTACCAAAGCGTACCCCAACACCATTCTGAGAAGACTTTTTGTCCTCCAGACCTCATGATTACAGTAAAATGAAAATATTTTCACTGCGTGTGCAGTTATTAGTAAGAACTTGTGCCTCTCCTTTGTTAGGTGTTACGTTACGGTGAACATTCCAGGAAAGGAGATCAGTTTGTCTCTGTTTGCATGCTGGGTTTTCCTGTTACCAAAGCGTACCCCAACACCATTCTGAGAAGACTGAGAAGGAAACACTGTCTATTGTAATTTTTTCCAACATTGTAGTGAGGTTTCATAAATGGCTGAAGACATTTGCTGATATTTACTACGTGTGGAAGAAGTAGCTGGAACAGGGGAGGGATGTTTAACAGAGGATGGAGGGCATATACGCATCATAAACTGTTTCATAATTTAATGTTTGTCATTTAGGGTAGTCCATCATGTAATTTAATGTTGTGCAGACTGCAACAGAGAAAATGCTGCAGTTTTCTTCATTAAAGTGTATGAGCTTTAAATAGCAAGTGGCTGTGACGACAAGTTCTAGATCTCCTAGGAAACTATAGTGTGATTCAGTAAAGTCTGTCACTCAGTGCAGCCTTGCTTATGGTCTGGATTGTTTTTTTTTTTTTTTTTTTTTTTTTTTTTTTTTTTTTTTTTTTTCTTTTTCCTGTAGGAATAACTTGTCTAGGATAGCTGTGTGAGTAAACCCCTTAAAAAAGGACATGGAATGTAGTCTATCATTTATTTGCAATTGTAAAAAACCCATTTATTGCAGCATTTACTATATCAGAAGCACTAAATGGAATTATCTGGGGAAAAGTTCCTTTTTCACAAAACCTATTTTGGAGAAGTGTATGGTACTTTTTTTTCTGTATCGTTTACATTAGAAATGAAGTTTGAAAGAAAAAATTCTAGAGCTACCTGGTTTTTCCATCTATGGCCTTTGATGACTGTTTAACCCTAAAATGACATTTATTTCTGCTTCTCAGTACATGCCTGAAGGATACAATGTCATGGAAATTGATGACTTCCCATAGCTGTCAGTGTAAAAAGGGGCACGTAAAGTTTGTAGCATCACCCCTGCCTCCACAGGGATGCGCTTCTGCATACTGAGTTTTTCATTCTTGACTCATAGCTCTGAACTGCCAGACTGATTATTTAAATTGTAACTGCCAGTTGATGGGCAGAGGGAAGGGAGCTTATGTGTCCGTATGAATTATTAAATAGCATAACAAGATGTCACCTCGTAACATTTTGTTAAAATGCCATGATATTCTAAACAGTTGCCCAGAAAGCATGTTGAAAATAGAACAGTTTGCAAGTTTGAAGACATCTGTTAATGGTTGTTGCCGATAAATTACAATGAATAATTTACCTGATGAATTACACCATTTTTAAAATGAAATATCTTCTAAGATCTGCCATTTTCTCAGATTAAGGGTTTGGGTTTTTTTAAAAATTATTTAAGTGGTGTTTGTGTGATTTGAATTGAGTACAGGTATTCCCTTACTGCTCTTTCTGTTCTGAGACTGGATATTTTTAAGAGAAGTGTCCATATTGCCATGTAAGTGTGAACTGAACAGGATAAATTGCATTTTTCACTGAGGAGTAAGCAACCTCACCCTTCAGTGAGCTAAAGCCATGCACAGTTGCCATGGAATAATTGATGAAACTTAGCTTTCTCTGCAGTGAAATGTGCATGTGTCTGTTGTCTCTCTGAGAAACTTGCTTCAGAAGGTAGTACCATCGAGCAATTCTGAAAAGAATATAGGATCTATGTTAGTTATAGATCTAAAGGGTTTCTGTTCTGGGTTTATTTTTGCCATGGCTTGAAGCATGAGGATGCACGCGTTTCATTCAGTTCTCACTAATAAACTTTATTTCTTCTCATTATCTGGAGATTTGTAACCTGTCTAGTTTCCGGTATGAATACTTGAAAGAAGAAAATAAAAAATTCACTTCCTGTGTCCATTCATGCTGATGAGACACAATTAAATGAATATTATTGTAAAGCAAATACAAGAAAGAAGTAAATAGAGCCAAGACAAATGTATTTAAAATTTCAAAACTTCTTTTTTTCTTTCTGCTTTTGCAGTACGTGCTGTCTCTTTTAGAAATCCCAAGAGAACATATGAGTTATCAGGAAGCGGGTGAATGAGTACCCTCTAGAGGCCGCCATCACTTGGGGAAAACTCCAAGATCTGAAGAACAGGTGTCGGTGAATATAAATAATACTGCTGTGCACAGAAGCTTGTTGGAATTACTCAAGGCTCACATAAATACATACACTAAGTACAGTTCGAAAGTTGAAGAAGCTCCTTTTGGCAGAAAATCTTTGACTACTGTAGCTTTAAATAAAGTGATTTTCATAGATATTGAAGCTGAATCTCAAGGCAACCTTGATCTGCATAAAATTCAGCCAGAGGATCTCCTACTAAGTTCAAAGTAATGCCTAATGGAATTGTACCTTGATGCAAAAACCTTTGGAATTTTTGTGGCTAATAGTATTAGGAGCTAAATATTAAAGCAGAATTTAAATAAAATCATTGCAAAGGAAATGTACGCTGAAATCCAGGTGTGAGAAACATGGCCAAGTTAAGCTAAGGCAGGCATTACCCAGTGGTTTGGTGGGTTTCTTTTTGATTTAAATAAAAAGAAATTAAACTTTTTGGGTGGGCCAAGTGAAAATCAACTCAGGTCAGTTCCATAAAGAAATACAAACATGAGATGTTTTGTTTGGAATACGCAGTACATTTTCTAAATAGAATCTCTCATTTTTAATGTTAGAAATCAGTTTTCAGCACTGCTTTGATATTTCCCTCCTTTTTATTTTTTGGGCTGACACAGCCTTTTTCAGTCAAGTTCCTGTCCAGTGTGTGAGGTTTTTTCCAAGTTGGTTAAAGTCTCAACCAGGCTGAACTTTACAGCTAAACCCACGAATCTTTATGATATGAGCTCAAGTTTCCGTATCTAAAGACATCTGTGGTTTTTGTTGTTTGGCAGGTATATTGAAGGGGCAGGTGTATCGCTCATAAAAGTTGTTCAAAAACTTTACTGTTTTTCGCGAGCTGTTACGCTCAGCAGTACAGACCTGTACCTTTCAGTCTGAAAAGCAGTGACCGATAATACTGTACTCAGTCAATGATCTAAAACTACTTTCTGGTCTATGTTCTTCAAAACTTTTACTTATTTTAAAACTTTAGTGGGACTAACCGTCTGTTTTCAGCCTCTTGAACACAGTTGACTCAGTCTCTGTTCTCTTCAAGTGTTTTTCATCAGGGCTGTTGTGATATCAAGCCAATGAGAGCTCAATGAGGTGTGATATTGCACTAGTGACAAAGTCACTGAGAGTAGAAAGTGCCAGATTATTTGATTTCTGGCAGTATTTTATGTCACAACTGTCAATGGAAGGTCTAAGGGAATTTTGGTTTCCATTATATGCTCATGTTCTTTTTGTTCCTTATGGGATACCTATTTGTTTTTTATAATCCACTTGCATCTGTTATAAAGTGCTTTTGTGTTTAGAGCCTGATTCATGCCAGGCTAAATCAGTAATTATTCTAAAGGTGTCATTGACACTCTGCCAATCTTAAACTGGTGTGTGGGAAGAGTACCAGCACAACTGTTCTGATAGCTACAGCGGATAATCTGCTGCTTTCTGTTACTGAAGAACCTTGGCCTTTTGTATTGGCTTTGTAACGGTCATATATGTTTAGAAAACCTTTTTTTGCCTCATGGTTATCTATTGTAATTAAAAAATAGAGATATCAGTGCAGAGTATATCTCCTGTGTATACTCTCCTGTGCCACCGGAGAGCACAGCAGCCTCCCCTGGAGCTACAGCAAGGTTGTCTGAAGCAGTCACAAGACCACTAAGCTTCAGAGGGGTTCGCTTTCCATTTGCCACTGTGAAGATTGTCTTATCTGGATGCTGCCATACTGTGAATGTGTATGATCAGAAATACTGCAGCGTGAAAAGGTAATGTGCAAGAAAAGATTATGAGTATCTTAATGCTCAGGGAAAGGTTAATGAACAAGGTAATGAAAAAGTTCTACAAATTCCATGCAGGGCTCTTTGGCTTTGTCTTCAGCTATCCTCAGCAAAGCTACTTTTGAATTGTAGTTCTTTGTTTTTTGAAATGCAGAGCAGCTCAGCATATCAGCCCCATTGTCTGAGCATCTGATGATGCCTAGAAAGTATCGTATGAACACATCGCTCGTTCTATTCGACCTCCTGTTTGGATCTATGAAGGAGAATTTTCTTAAATTGGGCCTTCAGCCATCAGTGTTCATGTTTGAAAAACGGTAACAGACGTTCTGTTTATCGCTTGTAATACTTGCCCATATGCCGTGTGTTAGGTGTCAGGTGGGAGCATCCTTTCTTCGCAGTCTTTCTTCCTGTGATACAGAATTTCAACCTGTCTACATTCACAACCCACCGAGTACATTCGTTTGGCCAGAGGACATCCTGTTAAACTACGTGAGGAAAGAAAGTCTCTTGCAATCACTAAAGACTTTTCTCGCAGTAATCCCTGCTGATCCTGGGAATCTGAGGTGGGAACTGACACCAGATCTTTTTCTGGCTGTGCACAGTTCTGTGACAATGCCTCCAGGGCTGCTAATGTATTAGGGAAAAATTCTGCCAAGCTCTTCACAAACTAACATTTTCTCTGGTAAATATACCAGCTGGTTTTAATGACAATTGTGAGATGCTGTTGCAGAAAGTCAGGGTGGCAGAATCTTACTTTGTTCATGAGTGGCAGCTGAACAGCTTTAATTCCAAGTGCTTAGAAAGGAACTGGAAATGTCTAAAGCTGGAAGAGAATTAGGAAGGTTTTTTTGTAAAAGTAAAGCACCTGACCTTCCCTTCCACTTTCCTCTTTGACATTGGTAATGATCTTATATTTGCTGTACCAGGCAGATCATCCCTGCGAGCTGATGGGTTGAAGCAAGAATTATTTACCTATATGTCCTTTCACGGTTCTGCACTGGTGTCAGCTTTGGTACATACCTAGTCTTGATAGTGCCAGCTTATAACGTCCCTCTTGTTGGGATGTTTTATTCCATATCAGTCATCAGGAATATCTGTAACCTTGGCGAGAGGCTGCTTAGCTGTTCCTTGATAAATAATTAATAAGTAAGTAATACATCAGGTGCTGGTGTCTTGCTTTACCCTGTTTAATTATATGGGGAAAACTTTAAGTGTAGTAAACCTTAATTTATGGAGGATTCTGTTTGGTTTATCACCTGTTTCATTTTCCACAACTGTCCTGCATCTGAGCGAATAGAATATTTCCCTTTGGAAAATGACTAGTGACATTCACGTGTTTGTTTTCTTTTCTTCTCTGTTTCTGCTAGCGCTCACCATGCTTTGTAACAAGCTGTTCCCCAGCTTGCTTTTTCATGTTTCAGGTCACATAAAGGCGGTGACATTCAACTGAGAGATAATACATTTGTTTATTTTTCAGTTTACTGAATGCATCTACCAACATCTCAAGGTGCATAAATTTCAGTAAGCAAAAAAGATAACAGAGAATATTGAGCGTATCAGGAACAGCGTTTACAGCAACAGAGATCACAAAACCACTTGTACCATAGCTAATGGGATGCCCTCGCAATCGTGCTGACAAAAGGCCTGTATTAAGTTCTACACTAGTTGCGCTACTGCAAGCGGTGCTGGCTGTGGGGGATCGGCCCCCGAGAACTCTGCAGGCAAACGCTCGATGTGCAAGGGCAAGCTGTAGTTACTGTGCGCAGGGACGTGCAGCTGCATCCATTGATCTCCTAGTGTACAAGTGAGAGATGACATCAGATGAGCTTTGTGCTAGAGACTTGATTAAATTGGATGCTGCACCAGGCAGAAAGGATTACAATAACGTTAGAGGTTCTAGGAAAACACGTAGCACAAAACACTAGGCTGTACCCCTGTCAGCTGGACCTGACAGCATCGCTCTGTGAGAAAAACCTTTGAAGGAAACGGCTCTAGAATGATGTACTTTTTTTACATCAGTCTCATGGTTGTTTAAAATCCGCTTTTGGTGCTGTATGTGTTTGGATAGAGCAACGTGACTGACTTCTGATATTTCAGATCTTACGCTGATTTAGCTTCTTATTACATATGCACCAAGTGCATATTCCTTTCTAGGTACAGAAAATTAGCTACAGCATGTGAATCTCCGTGTGTAATAGGATAGCATTTTAGTCCTGTTGGAAGTAATGATTTTATTATGTATTTCAAGCCCAAAGAGAAATAGCATGACTTCAGGCAACAGAAATTAACAGTATGAAACATTATTGTTTGTGATGTTGTTGATGTTTTAATTGCTGATCATTAATCTGTGTTCTTCAACTCCAGTGTTGGTGGAATTGTAATTAGTCCAGTGTGTTTTGCTGAAGCGTAGAAAGCAATCAGTCTGCCACTAATGATGGGGCATGTGGGACTCCAGAACTGAGTACCAAGTGAGTACTTCTGTTCCATAGTGCATATATATATTTTTTTAATATTGATATTTCTGGAGAAAATTGTACTTATCAGGAGAATAACCTAAACTGAAGAAAACTTAACTTGAAATTTCTTTTAAAAGAAAACTTGCATGTTTTAATTGTTTCTATTTAAATGCTAATTACAAAATGATGTAATTACTGTATCATGGTAGAGTGGAAGAAATTTTGGGCATGCGTGTTTCTGGAAATGTAAATAATGTCGTTACAGTTGATGATAAGGGTGGCCTTCACCCCTTTTGTACATACGTTTGCCTAATCAATTAGCAGTTCCTATACTTCGTTCATTGTGCTGCTTTTTTGTTCAGGAAAAGATTGGTTTCATCATAAATTGACACTCGTATGATAATGTGTGTGCACGTGTGCATTCATGAAATTTAAAAACAGTGCATGCGTTTCAGGATTGCTTATGTTGTAGATCCAAATCTAGCTCTGCTCTTGGACCAAGTTCACTTTAAGTTTAAGAATAATTTCTGTTCCTTTTCCAGCCTTTTATCTCAGAAAATAGGTAACTGATAATGCCAATTAAAAAACCCTCAAAACCACACCATATCCCATTCTCTTAGATCAATGCACAAGGAGTTGAAGGTTTGCGAATTAGCTGCGTGCTTGTACAATATGTCTACATTCACAGCCCACTGAGTACGTTCCTTTGGCCAGAGGACATCCTGTTAAACTACGTGAGGAAAGTCTCTTGCAATCACTAAAGACTTTTCTCGCAGTAATCCCTGCTGATCCTGGGACTCTGAGGTGGGAGCTGACAAGCTGCAAACTTGTTCAATATGGCAGATGTTCACTAGGTAAATATCTAAGGGCCGTAAAGCAGCTTTTATGGTTTTGCATTGTCTGCATTGTCAGGGCTTTGCCTGTGTGGGGAAGATGCTCTGTGTGGTGTGACTCTAAACTTCCTCAGCTGAGTTGATGTAAACCTAAGCATGAAAGATTCTTATTTAATTTTCTCTCAGTTTAGCTGAAATTAACTTGGAAACAAGTTTTAGTTAAACAAAAAAGAAGAACCCTTCAGAAGTGGCTGATCAGTGTTCCACCGAGGGGTTTTGTGCACTGTAACTACACTGGCTTCGAATGCATTTAGGTGACACTGAGACATTCCACTTTTAAAGCATCTATAATCTGATACGGCTCTAGATAAAGTCGGTAAGAGACTGCCACTGAATACAAGAGAGAGGGTGGAATCATTCTTTTAATGAGGCAGAGGTCAATTCTCTTTTGGCATAAATCAGTGTTTAAATAATTTATCCAGGTTAAGAATCCACCCCCTGCTGTTTAAAGAATAAACTTATTTCGTAGTTAGCACTGACTCTGCAATATCCTGTTAACCTACTTTCTCCACTAAAAATACCAAAACCAAACCAAACCCCCATAAATTTGTATTCAGCTTTAGGACAGAAGCAAATTATTGGGTGTAATTCTAAAACCAGATGTTGTTTCCACACTAATTTCTATAATCAGTGATGACATTCCCTTTGCCAGCAGACAGGCAAATATCAGACTCTTAATGGCTGAACTTTCAACAAGGCTCCATTTCAGCTCAGTTTTGGATACTTTAAATGGGAACGTCTGCCTGGCCAGGGGAATATACCCAACTTTTAAATCTGGACTAAACCAAAGACAGGCTTATACATCTATCCACAAAGAGACATAAATAATAATAATGTGATTTAAAATACTCCCAGAATACGGTAAATTTTAGAAACATTTAGCTTGGTTTCTCTCTGTTGCCACACCATGAATGGTTTATAGCTGAAGTAGGAGAAATCCTGCCACTTCACTGCCAGCTATGTGACGAATTTGTGTAACACTGACAACCCAGAGAAACTCCCAGAAGGGATTTTGTTACAGACAAAGAATTTTACGTGGGAATTTGTTCAGGCAAATTTCGATACGTTCTGGTTTGAAGTGTCAAGAGTGGGGAATAAATAGCATTGGCTACCATGTCACATAGGAGTTGTTAAAAGTTGCCCTCTGTTGGTGCTAATCCTTCCCAACTATGAAGCGGATTGAGAGTGGATAGCTCTTAAAATGAAAATTGGTGTTTGAACAAACCTTGACAGCTGTATGACTTTTGCTGGTATCAAGACAACGCTCATTTCATTGATTCATTTAGTATTATCATGGTGATTATAGGTCCTGCAGAACAATCTATACAACCTCATCAGTCTGTCCTTTGTTGTTGAGTACATTTGTTGTGTCCGTATGATTATGCAGCTCCTTGAGTGCTGAGCAGTGGCATTTCTTGGCAGAATGTGCCATTGCTTTTAGTAAGATACACAGTGTGGCATTGTGCCACGCTGCACCAAACTGCACTCTAAACAGTATAAATCCTGCCACTTTAATTTCTTTGCTTTTCATTCTTTACACCTTCTTTTGGAAGCACTAAAGGCAACCAGCTTTTTGGCTTTCATGCCTGCCTGAAGGTGTAAGTACAACAATGCTGGTGCCAAAATGACTAAAGAATCAGAATGAGAAACTCCCTGAATAGAGAAAGGGTGGGAGGGAAGCAGGAAAATGAGCAAAGAAGATGAAAGGAGAGCACTGAGGAGAAAAACTATTTCTTAATTACACTATGAACTTTCTCTTGCAAGTCTTGGATCTCACCCTAATTAAAGTAATTGGCGTGTAGGAGTGTGATACAGATGGAATTCAGTCACATTCTGTACTGGGCAAAGAGGGTTTAAATTTGCATTTGCTAGCTAGCTTGCAAGAGAGCTGTTTTTGGTTTGGTGATTTTTTCTTTTTTTCCTCTTTCATTGTGTGCAGAAGGAAGACTGGGATTACATTGCTGATCAGAACGAGAAGGCAATTGAATGCAAATATCCGTGTTCCTTTTTAGGCTTACTTAAGCTCACCTTGCATTCAGAAGGCGTTTGAGCAGGGGCGTCCCTATGATTAATCCTCAGAATAGCTTACAGACTATTTAGTTGTTTGGGGGAGATTTTGTGTAGTCTGGAAGCAGACAGGAGTTACAGCCATTGGGGACTAATCTAAATCCTTTCAAAAGCACTGGAGTGACACTGGACGAAACTCTGGCACCTTATTCTGCTCTGCTTCTTTCTACTCAGTGAATTCTGGCTAGTTTTGAGGTTTAAAAGGTGAAAGCGTGGTAAAGGAAAATGAGTTCGCAAGAGTGAATTTACAGAATGACAGAAACGTTTTGGTTGGGAAAGACTTTTAAGATCATCAAGTCCAACCACTAACCCAGCCCTGCCAGGTCACCATTAAGCCATGTCCCTCAGCACCACATCTGTATGTCTTTTAAACACCTCCAGGGTGTTTCACAACAGAGGAAAGACTGAGGAGTTACAAACATAAAAAGAATTCTTTTTCAGGA